>NC_141536.1:151539998-151817498 GCF_021556685.1 Rattus norvegicus
AGAGTGTGTGTGAGTGTGAGTGTGAGTGTGTGAGTGTGTGTGAGTGTCTGTGTGTGAGTGTGTGTGTGTGAGTGTGTGTGAGTGTGTGTGTGTCTGTCTCTGTGTGTGTGAGTGTGTGTGAGTGTGAGTGTGTGTGAGTGTCTGTGTGTGTGTGTGAGTGTGTGTCTGTGTGTGTGAGTGTGTGTGAGTGTGTGTGTGTGAGTGTCTGTGTGTGAGTGAGTGTGTGAGTGAGTGTCTGTGTAGAAGCACAGCTGCTTAAAGACCAAACCTGGGGATACACCAGGCAGGTGCGGGACCAGCTGAGGAGCTCAGTTTTTAGCAAGGTGAAAGTTACCGTTTAGTGTCCGTCTCTCACTGGAAACAGAGTGCAACTGGAGAACACACTGTTTTCTTTATCTAGGCCATGATGACTAATTACTAAACTCACTTCAAAAGGTTACCCTGTGCAGACATGCGATTGGGCGGAGAGAAGAGCTGGAACCCCAACTCATTCCGAAACCCCGGTTGATTAAAACTCGTGTGTGGTTCCCGAGCACAACGACTGTGAACATTCTCTCTCACTCAGCTGTCACCACAGGCGTGACACAAAGCAGAAGGCTCTGCATCCGCTCCCTGGAGCATCCGGCGCAGCTCGCGGTGGAGCTTGAGATCTCTGCCCGACTGTTTAGGCTGTACAAGTGGCCAGGCGAATGATAGGGAGAGGGAGGGTACCAGACCTGGAGCTGGGGAGCTGTTGCTAGGCGTGGCTTTGTCACATAGCAACCACATCCATCCCATCTGGCCCAGGCCTTTCTAGTGTTGTTGCCCAGTGACATTCATGAGGGCTGCAACATCTGGGTGGCACCTTCATCTTTCTGAGTTTTAGGTTTTCTTCCCGTCACTTTAGAGTTCTCCTGGGGGCTGCCTCATTCTATGGGCCATCTCTTTCTTGCAAATCTAGCGACTTTAATTCCTGCAGTCCATACCCCACTGAGAACAAACTTCTTTGTTTCCTTCCCTCGAAGGGCAGGCCAGTGGTTCGATCTGACGATGTGTGAGCCCACTATGACCCCACGTAGGACACAAGCGCACCAGATTTAACCCAAGGATGCAGCTGGTCTGATGCCTTGCAGGGCCCCGAGCCTCACTGCTTTGCTTCCTCTCCACAGGACTGGCCAAGGGACAATCATTGAGTTAGTATCAGGGCCAAAGATGAACTGGGGCTTTCTAAGGGTCTAGTGTACTGCTAGACACTTGGCCAACATGGCCGCGTTTCTTCCCCTCCCTGACCCTGTGAAGTTGTCAGTCAACGCCCACCTGAGGAACAGAGAGGCTCTGACAGTTTCCCAAGTCCACATAGTAAGCAGGGCAGAATGGGACGGCTGCTCAAGCCGGCCTACTCCTGCCTCATGGCTAACTTTGCACACTAACCCCCTCTTCTTTAATGCTCACAACAGCAGCAAGGCTGTCAACAGGCACCAAATGGTGGGGGCCTCTTTCTGAAAAAAAAATTGTATTTATGTGTTTATGTGCACATACCCACAGATACATGTATGTCATGGCATGTGTGGAGAGGCCAGAGGTCAGGTTTTGGGAGCCTGTGCTTGTCTGTTACTGTGTAGGTCCCAGGGACTGGACTTAGCTCATCAGACTTGGAAGTGTTGCCTTCACCCACTGAGTTATGTCGCTGGCCTGTCAAAGGCTTTTACAGGAGACAGAATGGAGAACTTGGCATCCTCCCTCAACCCCTTGGCCTGGTTTGGAAGGCACGAGGCCTCATTGCCCATGTGACTGTGTTAGCTTTTCACACGCCTCCTCCTGTGACCAGGCTCAACGGTGGGACACTTCCGGTGCTCATGCCAAGTAGAGAGCCTCCGGGAGCAGAGTGTTTGTTGGCCATGTGCCCCATGTTGCTTCAGTAATCTTGGAAGCACCTAATGTTGCCAGAGTGCTGGCCTTAGACCTAAGCCAGGCTGAAGCCAGGCACACTGGTTCTTCTGTGAGCTAACGGAGGAGGCTGCTTGCCTGCCCTCTTACTCCGAGGAACTGACTAGTAGCTGGACTAGTTTGGAGAGGGTCCGTCACCACATCAGAAGTTGCATTGTCCGGCTGCTGAGGGTTCCCAGGAGGAGATCAGTGTTGAAATGGAACAGGATCCACCGTCGTTGTCCCCGGTGATGCACTGAAGGCCATTCCTGCATCATTTGCACGAACTCAAAACCTCCATTTAAGCAAAAGGTTCTTGCTCCCAAGTAGATGCTTCTAGGAGTGCAAAGCTTCCCCAGACATGGAAATACAATTTTGCAGATTATTTTCCAAACCTGACTCCTTTCCTCCTTTTTTTCTCACCACAGAAGAGTACAGGACCCATTCAGGACGGAAGCCCCAAGGGGCTTTTTATAGTGTGTGTGCTTGCGGGTATGTGCGTACGTGCCAGAGGTTGGCCTTGGGATAAAACTGCCAAACCTCTTTCCTAGCAGCTGTAACAGCCTACATCCCAGCCACGCTCAGGTGAGCATCCAGTGAGCACAGTGTCCTTGGTGGTACTTTCCATTGTGTTTGAGAGTGTAATGGCACAGGCTATGGTCTCCGGTGCTCAGGAAGTTGAGGTAGGATGCACTCTTGTGCTTACGTGCTCAAGGGCAGCTGGGTTGTTACAGCAAGACCTTGTTCCGGAAAATCATTCTAATAGACACATGAGTACTCACCGTGGCTTTTAGTTGAGTTTCTTTGAGATGTTTTGTTTTGTTTTGTTTGCTTGTTTGTTTTGTTTTCAAGACAGGGTTTCTCTGTGTAGCCCTGGCTGTTCTAGAACTTGTTCTGTAAACCAGGCTGGCCTGGAACTCAGAGATCTGCCTGCCTTTGCCTCCTAAGCACTGGGATTAAAGGAGCGCACCACCACTGCATTCCATTATATTATTATTATTATTGTTGTTGTTGTTGTTGTTATTATTATTACTATATAAAACCTTTTTTTTTTGTGGGTACATGTGGATACATGCCATGCTATGTGTGTAGAGATCTGGGGACCACTATATTTATTTATTCATTCATTCATTCACATCCCAAATGCTGCTCCTTCTCTGTCCTCCCCTCACAGAGTCCCTCCTCCCATCCCTCTCCTTCTTCTCTGAGAGGGTGGGACCCCTCCAAGCACACCCCTCCCACCCCCTGTGCATCAGGTCTCTGCAGGGCTAGGTGTATCCTCTCCCACTGTAGCCAGACAAGACAGCCATGTTAGGGAATCAGGCTACACCTTCAAGGGCAGCCCTGCTCATTTTTGGGGGGGACCCACATAGAGACTGAGCTACACATCAGCTACGTATGCACTGGGGTCCAGCCTGTGTAGGCTCTTTGGTTGGTAACTCAGTCTCCAAGAACTCTCAGGGGTCCAGGTTAGTTGACTCTGTTGGCCTTCCTGTGGAGTTCCTATCCTCTTCAGGGCCTTCAATCCCCCAACTCTTCCCTAAGAGTTCCAGGACCACTTTTGAGATTCATTTCTCTCCTTCTACCATGTGGGCTCCAGGGATCAAACTGAGGTCATCAGGCTTGTCCGAAAGTACTTGTGTCTGCTGAGCAATCTTACCAGCCCGGAGAAACATACAAGTTTTAATTACAGATTTTTTTTAAAGACAGGTTTAGCTACATAGCCCAGGCTAGCCTCACTTCTTTTCTGTCTTTCTTTCCCTTTCACTGTGGTAAAATATTCTGATAACCAAAGGGAGAAAAGGTTTATTCTGGCTCACATTTCAAGGGTATGGAGCAAGCCCATCATGACGAGCAGAGCCACGCCAGGAAGCAGTGAATGACGCACGTGACTCAGCTTCCCATCCCCATTTACAGAGTCCAGGGCTGCAGCCGAGGAAAGGTGCTGCCCACAGTGGGCTGGGCTTCCACCCAAAATGAACACAACCAA
The DNA here is from genome assembly GCF_021556685.1 of Rattus norvegicus. Lineage (NCBI taxonomy): Eukaryota > Metazoa > Chordata > Mammalia > Rodentia > Muridae > Rattus > Rattus norvegicus. The sequence goes on from NC_141536.1 coordinate 151,543,894, forward strand.
CAGAGCTCTGCATAGGCATCCCCGAGACCCTTCTCCTGGGTGATTCTTGTCAAGCCGACAGCCACACCAATCATTATAATGGTGCGCCCGACCTCCGCTCCAATGGCATCTTCAGCTCTCACCTGTGTCTGAGCCTCCTCCCGCTGTCTGTCTGTCCGTCCATCCATCCATGTATCTGTCTTTCCCTCTCCTTTTCCCTCTCCATCCCCCCTCCTTCTCTCTCTCTCTCTCTCTCTCTCTCTCTCTCCCTGTCTCTGTCTCTCTGAAGCTGTAATTTCTCTAGACAGGATTCCATTTCCAGTAACTTCCCATCCCACTCCTTACACTTATAGGTAATGTTCTTGTCTGCTTGTTTCCCGTCTCACACAGCCCTGGCTGGGCTCAAGCTTACTAAGTAACAGGCCGATTTAGAACTTGCAATCTGATCTTTTGGCGGCCGTGTACACCCCTGAGTGCTGGGATTAAAGACATTTGCCACTGTGCCTGGTTTTATTTGGTGCTGGGGTTAGAACCCAGGGCCTTGTTCATGCCAAGGAAGCACTCCAGGAACTGAGTGGGATTCCTAGCCTCCATTTGTAGTTTGCCTGTGACATCCTGGTCTCAGCAGATCCTTGATCAGACGAACCAGCCAGCCGCCACCCTCACCCCATGCTGCATGCTGTGTGAACTCGCTTCTTCGTGTATCTGAGGCTGTTTCCCCTTCAGCGAAGGGGCATGGTGGAGGGAGGGCCAGAAGGTGGAGACGCTTCCGGGATTGCTTTTTCCAGTCCCTGTGATAAAGTACTCAGGACACAATCTAAGGGAGAAAGGTTTTTGTTTTTTCTCCCCTTTTGGCTCACAGTTCACGGTTACAGTCTTGGAAGGAAGTCGAGGTGATTCTGAAGCAGCCAGCAGGCATGCTGTTCTCGGTTAGCTTCCTCTTTGAGCCCAGGAGATGGCACACACCCTCCTTAGGGTAGGTCTTCCTGCTCCAGTTAACCTAATCTCCGTAATTCCTTTCAGTAGTGTCCTGAGGTGTGCTGAGTGATTCCAGCTCCTGTGATAACCACGCCAATCACCACGGACTCTTCGAAGTCTTTGGAGGGAATGGGATTTGGTAAATGTGTCTCCATTTCCCTTTAGAGTGTGGGTAGTTAAAACCCTTTGTCCCCAAGGCCACTCAGATGCGTGGACCCAACAAGAAAAGCCCTGTTTTCCACCCCAAAGCCAATCAATATCGGTGCTAGATGGGGCGGTGGATGGCGAAGCCAGGCTGGTGTGATGGAGGGAGTATGGTATTGTGTGAGAGGGATTAGGAGTCAGATGAGCAGCCTCGTCAGTAGATGGAAACGCTGGCGGCGGATGAGTACGCCTGTGGCTGGTTACCCGCAACCCCCATCAGGGTAGCTATTTTTACTACCGAGGCTGGCCTCAAAATCTATAAGTACCTGAGGATGACCTTGAACTCCTGATCCTCCTGCCAGTACCCCCGTGCTGGGATGACAGGTATGTGTGTCCACTCTGTGGAGACCTCCAACCCAGGGTCTAGTGCATGCTGGGTAATCAAGCGCTTTACCAACTGAGCTACATTAGTGGCGCCCCCACATCTCCAGCTGCCTTGGGGATGAGTGCCAGCATCCAAACAAAACCCGTGAATGAAGATCTAGAAGGGTCTGGCCAGTGGGTTAAAAGACTGCTTCCATAAAAAGCTCCTGTTGCCAGGGTCCATCTGTAGATTTTTTGAGAGAAACGGGAAGGCATAGGATTGACTAATATGATGCACATTTACTGCATCCGTGCTACCGTCAAGGCTTGAGAGATGCGCTCTTTTGTCTAATTAGCTATTGTGGCTGTGTCTCCATGGTGACTTTTATGTCAGTACTCAAAAGACACGTGTGCATCCATTAGAGGGATGTAGTTGCCAAACACAAGTAGTGGGTCCAGGATGAAGTGGCTTTTTGCAGCACAGGCTTCGAGCTGCTTCGGAAAGTACCAGAAGCATCAGAAGGATGGCTGTTCTGAGCCATAGTGAGGGGTGTGAGACCTGAGAGGGTGGGGTGCTCGCACCCGTTGGTGTTGGGAACTCCCCAGGGAGAAAGTCATTTATTATCTTCTAAACAGATAACAAACAGATTTTTAATGAAGGAGCCAGAAAGGTATTAAATATTGGTTTAGAAGAAAAGCCAGAGCTCAAGTGTAGGCATCTGGGAGTGAGAAAAGCAGGGTGTAATGTTGTGCCCCTGAAACCACAGCACTTGGAAGATGGTCAAAAGTTCAAGGCCAGCCTTGGCTATATGCAAGTTCCAGGCTAGCTTAACCTACAAGAATCACCTTTTTTAAAAAAATCACAGAAGTTGGTTAATAGATTGAAAAAATTGGTTCTCGGGCTGGAGAGATGGCTCAGTGGTTAAGAGAACTGACTCCTCTTCCAGAGGTCCTGAGTTCAATTCCCACTAACCACATGGTGGCTCACAGTTATCTGTAAAGTGACAGATGCTCTCTTCTGGTGTGTCTGAAGAGAGTGACAGTGTACTCAAAATAAATAAATAATCTTTACAAAAGGGAAAAAGAAAAAGTTGATTCTCCTAAGAGAGCAGGTAGAGGGGCTGACAAAATTTAGCCTTTGTTTTTTTTTTTTTTTTCTTTCTTCAGGGTTGGGAATTGAACTCAGAACATTGTGCTTAGAAAGCAGTTCTACCATTGAACTCCTGTACCCATGAACACTGTAACCTGTGCCCAAGATTTTAGGTTTTCATTGAAGAGCAAGGGATGTCCAGTTTTTCTCATGAATTCTCTGATGGCTTAGTGACTGGTGAGGACGAGGCACTTGATAAAACTGGGCCACCAGGGCCTGGGTCTCTGGGGGGACTATGCATCAGGATGGGCGGGCACTTCTGGGGTTTGTCCCTCTTCTGCCCTGCTTTTTCAGAATCTGCAGAAGGCCCAGAGTATGGTCAGGGTGGCGCAGGCTGCGGGGCTTGAGAGGCAAAGCTGGGTTGCCCAGAAGGGTGGAGACAGACGCCAAAACTGGGCTACAGGCTACCAGCTCAGCCCCTTGAGGGTGTCACTCCCACAGTCCTGTCTGCTGAAGACTAGCTGCAAAGGGCTTTTGTATTTCTCCTGGCTGCTGTGTCTGCTGGGTTCACAGGACTGAGCAGACCCCCAGCTAGTTTACCAGGCTCGACATGAGCTGGGGAGAGCTCCAAACATGAGTTCTCAGGCTTGCAACCTACCAGCCATAACAGGAGAATCTGATCACATAACACCTACCTGAAGGTGTCTCAACCAGGGCCAACCCCGGAAGCAAGCCGCATAGGTGGTGCTGTGTTGAAACACACGAATCGACTACCCCTCGCTGGTAGCCATTTTTTTCTAATTTTGCACATAAGGGGGAATTGAAATTAAAGGAAGCTCTGGGGTGGCTGTTGGTCAGAAAGAGTAGCTGAGGGTCTGAGAGTAAAGTTCGGAATGAGTCAAATGTAAGGTAGGTAAAGGGGCCAGGATGGCATTCTGGGATCATGGGATTTCTCTGAGGAGAGCCTCTCTCTTCCTCTGGCCTCATTCACAGCTTGGCTCTTTAGTGAACCTGTGGTCATCGAAGAGAGAGCTTCCTGACAATTTTAAGAGCTTTGGAACTCCAATGATCTGGGTTCAATCCTCATGTCTGCAGTGCCCCAGAAAATCTACTAGAACAATGATTACCGGATTACCGGTGGGGCCCTAGAAGTTTACAAACCATGTGATAATTTCTTATGGAAAAAACAGTCTGCTGTGGGGCTGAGAAGATGGCTCAGTCTGTGATTCTGAGCCAGCATGAAGACTGGAGTTTGAACCTAGCACCCACACTTAAAAGCCAAGTGTGGCAGCTTACGCCTATGAACCTAGTGGTACTGGGGAAACAGAGACAGGGGAATCTTGGGCTCCCCAGTCTCCTGTATTTTGTTTTAAGATTTATTTATTTTTATTTTATGTATATGGGTGTTTTACCTGCTTGTATAAGTATGTACCATGTGCATGGAGTACCAGTAGAGGCCCCAAGAGGGCACTGGAACTGGAACTACAGACAGTTGAGAGTGGCCATGTGGGTGCTGGAAACAGAGCCTGGGTCCTCGGCAAGAGCAGCCAGTGCTCCTAACCACTGAGCCACTCTGCAGCTTCCTTCTGGATTTTCAATAGTCATACCACACTGAATAAAAAGCTGGAAATGTCCGTGGCTGTGATTTTACAGTGCTGGGAAGGCCTGTCTCTAGCTCTGTTCTCATAATCAATCTTATGGTCTTTGCCCCATGGGCTCATTTGTCTATAATGAATGACAGTGACAACCCCTCCCTTGCCATTCAACAAGTACTGCTGGGGCACCTTCAGGGTCCAGCACTGTTCTGGGGAAGCAGGGAGTCAAGGAAATCACAGGCTTCCAATCGAGCACGGGTTCCACAGGGTGAGAGATGAGGTAGGGTCTCTTTTAGAGGCCGCTTCGAGACTCAGGCCACCCTCCCCTTCATAAGACAAGATCCTGGACCCGTTCCCACCCCCACATGGCTACGTCTGCTAGTTGGGTGGACTTACATCTGGTAAATCGTTAGCCGCACTGGTTTTGAGATCCTGCCTAGAACAGCGCCAGGCCTGTGAAGGCTGACGGATCCATCCAAATCTGCCAAGGCCCATCTTCTCTAGAATTTCTGGGCTCTGCAAATTGTGAATTAGAGCGAACCGCTTTTCACACGCTGCAGCGCTGCGGAGGGGCGGGGGGGGGGATGGCGAGCCCAGCAAAGAGGCGCTTCCTCCCCCCCACCCCTCCCAACCCCCCACCGCTCTAAGAAGTGGGGATTCCAGAGCCGGAACCCTGCAGGCAGGAAGGGGTTAAGAGAGAAATGTGCATTTCCACTGAACAAGAAAATCAACTTAGAAAAGAAATGTGTATTGGAAAATATCTATTTGCCTGCAAAATAATGTAAAAATAATGAGCTCCTATTCCCCTTTGATGTGCAGCGCACGCTTTTAAGGAAAGATTCTGCATTTCTGAGATACTGGGCCTGCCGAGTAATGAAGTGGTTGTTATGGCAACAACTTTCAAAAGCAAGTATTTTTCTGAGAGATGTGCTCCACACAGCCAGCGTGAGAGAGAAAAACATGAAAACAGAGACAGGGGGATGAGCTAAACAGAAGTTATCAGCTGCAGAGAGCTTCCGCTCTGGCTCAAATGGGCCCACTCCAGCTCCCACCACCCTGGCCGAGCCTGCGGACCTGAAGAGAAAGCCAGCTCTGTACACCCTCCCCGGAAAATGGCTCTAGAGGGACTGGGGAAGGGTGTCTGTCCGTCCTTGGCCCCACTGAATGGTCCTCTCCTTCCCTGCTGGCCCCAACCTCAGCCTCTTTCCCTCTCCACCCACCGCCATAGCTCCCTCCTGGGTTCTTTGCCTCAGGAGTATTAGAAGCAACCCCCAGCCCCCATTTTCTTTGAGGCATTGATTTTTCCCTGGCACCATCCGTGTCTCCCGCTCCCTAGAGACCCCAAAGGCTCTGCTAATCCAACATGGTGTGGAGAGTTGGGGTCAGGCACCTCCTTTAACCTATATGACAACCTTGTATGCCTTGCCAGTGCCTGGCCAGTGGAAGCCAATTGGCCCCATTTTGCTGTAGAGGGAGCAGCCCATGTTTGTCAGGCAGTGAAGCAGGCCCTGCTTCCCTATTCCTGTTTGCACCAAGTCTCCACCAGCTGTTGTAAGGACTCCTGCGCAGACACCTCTGACCATGATGTCATGAACATGACACTTTTCGGAGAGACCTCTTGGGTGTCTCTCTTCATAGAGAGTCTGGGCTGAGCAGACCTGTCTGGGGCAAGGGACTGACTGCATGGAAGGAGGGTGACCTGGGAACAATGTTTACTTGGTTCTGTATGCGTCTTCTTATGGAGCCCAGCATAGGTACACACTTGGGAAACCTAGGTGCCTGAGAGGAACCTTAGGGCACAGATAGTCCGGGAAGGTTCTGGGTATACTGGACAGGTTTCTAGAGGACCTGAAAGCCACCAACTAATTCTTTCCCAAGACATGGATATCTGGCATCAGGCATGGTTGACAGCAGAGGAGAGGGGTCCTGGAATATACAGCATGGGTTGTGTACACATATATGTGCAGCCACCTGGACACAGTGGAGACACCTGGGACACAGTGCAGCCACCTGGTTTTGTAGGTCAGGGGGAGGGGTATAGGTATGCTCACAGCTTTAGAGCACCTACTCTCTCCCTGGACACATGTCCAAACGTATGTGTCTGTGTTTCAGGAGGATGTATATGTGAGGGACTTTATATGAAAGGCATGTGTAACTGTGTGCACATGTGTGCATGTGTGTTTTATGTGCAGCATGAGGGTTGTGTCCATGTGCATGTACATCTGGGTGTGGTGCAGAGTGTAGACGTGGGGTGAACATGTAGGGCTGTGCAGCTGTGAGCGACAGCGAGTTCTCCTGTGAGTGTGTGCAGGGGGTGTGCACAGAGGATGTGCGGTGCGAGCCTGGAGCAGCATCTTTGGCTTAGCTCGCATGGAAAATCAGGCCTGGTGCTGGCTCCATTGGGAGCCCCAGAGACTGTGCTGTCCCCCTGGCCTCTGGATCTTGAAGCATAAGACATACAGCCAGAATCAGCCTTTGAAGCTTTCTCTTTACATTGTAGCTAGAAACAAACGAACAAACAAACAAAGATAGGGAGGGTAAGGTGCTTCCCAACCCGACAGCAAACTCAGGATAGAGATGGAACTTGCTTTGAATCTAGGTCCGATGGATCCCCATCTCCTACTATGCGCTCCCACATACCCTGAGGAAGAGAGGGTAATCATGGACCCATGGGTGTCAGGTACAAGCATCATAAGAGTAATTCTTAATGTTATTGGGGTGACTTTTTAAAAAATGGAAGACTTCCCTGTGTCAATTAGTTGATTGGCTATCATTGGTTTCTGGGATAGCGAAACTTGATCTTGGGGTGAACGAACCTGTTTCTCAGGGAAAAGGAGCCCGGCGAGGGAAAAGAAAATTCAATTAAGCGTCAGGCTGCTGAGCGACAGGCTGCGTTAGACCGCACTTTTAGCTTAATTGCTCTTATTTCATCAAGAGATCTATCTGTCCAGCGCACTCTTCGCTTTCTAGTCTGGGGAGTGTCTGGGTGGCCGCTGGCTCTTTTCTGCATTGACAAGAACTCCGAGGGTGGGTCCTGAAGAATTGCTTGGCTTCTTAGTGACAGCCCTGGTCCTGGCTCTTGGGCTCACCTTGCCCCCAGGGAAAGCAGAGGGATCAGAACCCCAGAGAAACAGTCAACCAGATGGATGACCAGTTTTGTTTTTGGGTTTAAATCCATGTTCATTGGTAAAACTGGATACGAGGCTGTTCCAGGAGCTAAAGTGCTGCATTGAAAAAAACAAACCAAACCAAACCCAGCTTTCGAAATAAATGTCATCTAAAATAAAACCATTCCTCTAAGATTTAAATTAATACAAGAAGTGATTACAATGTTAAAAATGGATACACTCTAAACCCAGTGGGCCCTGCTCTTCTAGAAGTCGTTGGAAACTATGTAACACAGTGTCTTCAGCTGCCTGGTTTCTAAGACCTGCTGCCCTCTGCTTATATAGGTGAACCACCTTGTTTTTTAATAACTGAGGAAAATGAGGTTCAGAGAGGGTGAGAGGTTTCCTAGGCACACAAAGCCAGGCTGGAATAGAACCAGGGTCAGACCTGTTTCCCTGCTCCTTTTTGAGCTCCAGGCTTGCAAGCGTGAGTGTGAAACAGTTTTCTTTTTCTTTGGGTGTTTTAGGCAGGGGAAGTAGAGGGCAAATCACACCCCCCGTCCCGTGGGGTGCTTCAAGCCCATTGCCCACCTGAGTATTTCGAGTGTCTGTGTTACAGGGTGCCTGGGGGGGGTTCTCGGGTACTCCATGCAGTTCACTTGGGTCGTGCCCAGCACTCTAGGGTCAGAAGCATCATCAGTAGATGTGGTTACTGTGCTTTTAAGTGTGATTTTGTGTGAAAAAAGGGTCTCGTTCTTTAAGCTGTTGGAGGATCATTGTCTAGCACTGTGGAGTCTGGTCCTTCAAAGTGGTTGGCTCCAGCAGGCAGGATCTGGACTAGGTCTAGTCCACAGCCATGCTGGGAGCTCCCTAGTCCTCTGCGGACTTCATTTTTTCTGGAACTTCCATTACCCTCTCTGTGGTAGACCTTCTCTGCTCATGGCTCTCTTTCCCTCTGCTTTCTTCTCTCTTCTCTCTTTTCTCCTGCCTTCCTTCTCATGCCCCACCGGGTACAGGGGTTGGCTTCCAGTCTCTTAAGAGTTGCTTCTGTGCTTCTGCTCTGAATGCATACTATAATAGAAGCTTGAAATAGGTTTCGGTGCAAATAGTAACGCCTTGGAAATTAGAGGATGTTACACACAGGGACTACTTATTTACTTTTGGCCATTTGTCTGTCTGAGAGCTGTGTTTGTTTGTTTGTTTGTTTGTTCTTTGTTTCTCTGTCTCACACCGTTGCCTTCATCTGTCTTTTAAAGAAGAAGTTTTCTATTGGTTCTTTGTGAATTTCCCAGCATGCACCTCATCCCACTCATCTCCCCCTCCCTTTGTATTCACCTTCTGCTCCTCAACCTCCCCAAAAAGAAAAAAAGAAACCAAGACAAAGCAGCAACAGCAACAACAACAACAACAAAGTCTCATTGTGGAATGCATAATATGTCACAGTGTGTCCCACAATACACCCTTTTGTCCACACATCTTTACTTGGGAATGTTCACTGCAATAAGTCGTTGGTCTGGGTTGATTGAGGCTTCTGGCTTCCTCTAGACTATTAATACTGGATCCTCAGTGGGATTCCTCTCAGATATCCTCTTGTTGCTCTGTGTCATAGATCCTGCAGCTTTGGATCTCTGAAGGATCAGCCCCTTCACTTGCTCAGGCAGTTTCTAGATGGGTAGATGTTGGGGTGGGCCAACTCAAAGCCCTGGATCTGGGCCTGGGTGGCTGAGGTGGTTGGCCTATCAACTCTCCCATATCCATGCCATCAGAGCCAGTGATCCAGCACTGCCTGGGCTAGCTTACCCAATACTGTAACCATCAAGGAGAAGGGTCAGCTCTCCTGCTCTCTGGGCCAGTTCACCCTCACCCCTACCTGCAGGGCCAGCTCTACTGTGCTGCCTAGGGGAGGTACAGGGCCTGCTCTCCTGAGTGCTGCAGCCGGTGAGGGGCAGGGCCAGCTCTCCCGCTCTTAAGACCAAGGGGCCTCCATTTATCTTTGATCATGCAACCATCTGTCTGTATATCCAGACTTCCATCTACCCGTCCATCTGTCTATCCATCCATCAATCCCATCTATGATGGCTAATCTTGATCATCAACTTGACATACCTGGAAAGAAGGACCCTCAAGTGAAGAACTGCCTCCATCAGATTGGCCTCTGTGCAAGCTTGTGGGTCATTTTCTTGACTGCTAAGTGACAGAGGAAGGCCCAGCCTACTGTGAGCAATACGACCTCTAGGCTATTGGGCTGAGCAGAGCCGTTGAGGAAGCCAGTAAGCAGCACTCCTCCACAGTCTCTGTGCCCGATTCTGCTCCAGGTTGCTGCCTTAGCTTCCCTCAGTGATAGACTGTAACATATAAGATAAAAGAAATCCTCTTCTCCCAAGTTGCTTTTGGTCATGGTGTTTATTACAGCAGCAGAAAGCAAACTAGGACACCATACATTGTTGACACCCATCCACCTCACCTACTCACCCATCTGTCCATCCATCCGTCTGTCCGCCCGTTCATCCATCCACCCATCATCCTTTCCCCCATCATTCATCCATCTTTCCATCCATCTGTCCATCTATCCACCCATCTATCCGTCCATCCATCCACCCGTCATCCATCCATCCATCCATCCATCCATCCATCCATCCATCCATCCATTTGTCCATCCATCTTTCCATCCATCTGTCCATTCATCTGTCCATCCTTCCATCCATCCATTCACTTGCCTTCTCACCCATCTATCTATTATGCCTCTATCCATCTGTGGGAGGAACTTAGCTAAGCAGGCCCAGTGGCAATGCTGGCATATGTGCCATCGATACTTACTCCCTGAGCCAACCTAGAATCCTCCAGCACAGCTAGAGACCACCGATGATGCTGTATCAGGCGATGGCGTGAGCCATCAAGAAAAAAAAAAGAAAGACAGCATCATATCTAGCTACTTGAGAGCCAACAAGATGCTGGGAAGTGGGTATAAAAGTTTGCCCAGTTCCTGTGAGAAATGAGTCTGCTTTTGCCACCTGCCCAACTCCCAGAGTCTGTGTCACTGATTTTGTGCCTTCTTACTCCTGCCCTCAAGGGTCTTGGTCAAGGTTGCAAGCAATATCCATCCATCCATCCTTCCTTCCATCCATCCATCATTATCCATCCATCTGTCCAACCATCCATCCATCCATCATCCATCCATCCCTCTATCCATCCATCCATCATCCATCCAGCTATCCATCCATTTACCAACCCATGTATGCATACATGTAAGCATGTATGAATCCATCCAACATATATTAATACTAAGCATTTCTTATGATCCAGGTCTGGTATGCATCCCCCTCCCCTCATGGGAAAAAACTGGCCTGAGCTGCTCCTCACCCTTAAGGAACAAAAAGGTGAGTGGAACAGACACCTAGCACTTGTCTCATGTTCAAGGACTGCCCTGAACATCATCTCATTTGATGACCATGGTCAGTATTGTTATCACAGGTTAACGATTAAGATTAGGGCTCAGAGAGGTTAAGTGAATTGCCTGAGGTCACACAGCTGCCTGTCCATTCACTTATCCGTCCATATGATAAGGGCTGATATTCATTTTACATTCTCAAATCCAGCCAGAATGTCAAGGTGAAAATGGATTTTCAAATCTGTCCTTCAGAAATAAGCGCTTTTTTTTTTTTTTTTTTTAAGAAAGAAACGAAAGGGAAGGGGAGAATAGGGAAAGTTATTTTTCCATCTTGCTTAGATGGGGACAGTTTTGAATTTATTTTTTCAGATTGAACAATCGTTCCTCAAATGGATAGTGATAGGTGATCTAAAAAATAATCTTTAAAAACGTTGCGGGGTTGGCCATTTCCTCCGGGTGACATAACTCAGTGTGACAGAATGCATTTAAATTCACAGGATAGAAACAGCCAGGAGTACAGCACAGAAGGCATTTGTGTGGGCTGCTGGCTCGGCTCCTTAACCCTCTCCACTCATCAGCCTCCCTCTTCCTGAAAGGTCCACTGTGGGGGTGGTAGGACCTTCCCTTCCTTCAGCCTACCTGCCTGTGCAGCCACTGATGGAGCCTCGGGTGGTTCTATTTGCTGGCGAAGGAACCCAAAGCCTCACGCAAGCTAGGCATGCGCTCTAGCCCTGGCCCATACTACCAGTCCGGAGTATTCCTTCTTAGGCTTTAGCCTTAGCTGCGGGCAACTGGTGTGTCTGAGCACAGAGCACCCACTCCTTAAAGAACCAAAGGACGCAGCGGTGGGACCTTTCTGACGCTGGTGCTATCTGCGCCTCTGGGTTCCTGTCTATTCCTGTGGGCACCAGGAGTGCAGAGGGGAGGGGCGCATCGAGGTGAGGCCGATGGGCTCCAGGGGAGATATCTGCTGGGGCCTCAGTAAACAATGTGTGATTTCCACCAACTCCCTCCCTGGCTACTCCACAGCTACTGTGAGCGAGCTGAGTGGGCCACTCAAGGTCTCGCAGCTTCTTTTGTGGGACATGTAGTCTTGTTTCCCATTGCGTGTACAGTTTTCTGCAGTTTTGTGTACCTGGGGTGGGCCCATGTGTGTGGTATATGCATGTGTGCACCTACGTGTGCAAATAGAGGCCAGAGGAGGATGTTGGAACTGTCTTCCATTGATCGTTCTCTGCCTGTTTTCTTTAGATAGGGCCTCTCCCAGAAGCCCCCTGTTCTTCAGCTAGACTGGTTGCCCAGTGAGCCGCCTGGAAGTTCCTGTGTCAGTATTACAGGTGTGCATGGGTGTGCTTGGCTTTTTTTAATTGGTGTGAACGTGTAGAAGCTGATCCTTGAGCCTGCGCTGCAAGTGTTCTCACCCTCAGAGTCATCTCCACAGTCCTTCATACTTCGCTTGGTGGGAGCATTCAGGAGGCAGAAGCAGGAGGGCCAGAAAGTCATTTTCCACTACAGAGTGAATTCCAGGCCAGCCTGAGGTACACGAGATCCTGTTTTGGAAAAAACAAAACAAAACAAAACCAAAAACTCCCGTCTTTGTTTTGAACTTAATGGCCAAGCTTGAGTGCAAAGAGTCAGGTGGCTGAGAGTAGGAGGGCGGGCTGGGATCCTGGTGAGCCTCGTAGTAGCACAGGGTTGAGGCATTGACCCTCGAGCAGAAGAAACCAAAGAGATGCTGGCTTGGAGTTCTTGCTCTTACCTTTCCAGCACCTCGATTTTTTTCTTTAAAATTTTGATTAACTTATCATCATCATAACCATCATCACAATCACCACCACCACCATCATCATCACCATCATCGTTTTGTGTGTGTGTGTAGTTATGTGTTTGCACATCTTTGTAAAAAAAAAAAAAAAAGGTTTGCACATCTTTACCCTAAACCTTGCTGGTTCCTGGCAACACAATTTTCTTTGTAAGACAAGAAGTGCATGATGCATATTTCACAGGGAGTTTTGAGATGCAGTGAGTGATAGAGGTGTGTGACAACGGATAACACTGTGAGCATTTGCAGTCACTATCAAGGAGGCTTAACAAGGAGGCTAATGTGGTAAGACTCGTGCGTCAGGAGTTCGCCCTTAGAGCGTGAAGGGAAATCCAGCTGCAGGCAAAAAAGGAAAGCAGATTCAACAGCCAGCAGACCACAGCCACTCAGGGGCGAGAAGACAGCCACTTAGAACCAGAGGAAGCAGCGGGGTGGGCAGGGGAGATGTAAACAGGGTTTCCGGGGCGGCCATCTTGAAACAGAAGAGTGTCACATTCCTGGTCCCTGAGCAAAAGTGGTTAGTTCAATTTGGGACCTGCTGAATCGCAGACCTAGGTGAGACATTAGAGCGCAGGTACTGAGCAGAGAGGTGAGACGAGGCTGCAGGTAAATGTAGCGTTCAGAAAGCAGGAGAGACACAGGGCGTGATGGGCGACCATGATGAGTGCCATGAGTTAGAACGGTCAGGAGCTTCAGAGACCTGGGTCTGAGTGTCCAGCACTCACTGGGGAGAGTTAGGTGGTTAGGTGGCTTCTTTTTTTTTTTTTTTTTTTTGGTTCTTTTTTTCGGAGCTGGGGACCGAACCCAGGGCCTTGCGCTTCCTAGGTAAGCGCTCTACCACTGAGCTAAATCCCCCCCCCCCCCCCCCCCCGTTAGCTGGCTTCTTAAAGAGGCTTTTTCAGATCTGGAGGACTGAGAGGTTGCTGTGGATCTAAATGAGAGACAGTGTGTCTGACAGTGTGGTACAGAGCACAGTCAGTACCCGGAGCACCCATGCTTGTACCCATCCCGTTCCTGTTATATCCGGTCCTCGGTAATCACCCATGCTTGTCCTGGTTCTGGTCCCCTCCCCCCTCGTCACAGGCCTGCATGCGCTGGCCACTCAGGTACACTGGTGCAGCCCAGGACCAGGCGGAGCACAACTGTCACACACAGGAGTTGTCTTGTGGTATGATCATGGTTCAGAGACTCCTGTGTTCTTGGAGTCTCTAGGATCAGAGTCTGAGCCCAGGGAGTCCTATGGAATCACACTGAGCCACATGTCTCCTCAGTAGGTCAATTAAACAAACAAATAATAGTGAGATGCAGAGAGAGAGGGGAAGAGGAAGGGGAGGGAGAGGGAGAGAGGGAGGGAGAGAGAAGGGGAGGGGAAGGAAGGGGGAAGGGAGAGAGATTCAATGTGGACATAACTGGGAAAAGGAAAAGTCTATTTTTGGGGTCCTAACATGAGATTCAGGTTTAAATAAAAGACAAGTGATGTGTCTAGCTAAGTAGTTCCAGTCAAAGCAGGGTCCTGCTTGTCTCCAATCTGTGAGGCAGCCTATAGTCTTCTAAGCCTATAAGTCTAACATGCTGGCAGAATGGTGTGAAATCTCTCCTGTACTCAGCTCCCTCTCTGGCTGGCACCAGGAGGTAGCTTTTCCTCCTCCCAGTAGGAGATTCCTAAGAGGACATGCACTGTTTTCAGGTTTGTTTCAATAATCTGGTCACCAAAGGGAGGGACATGGCATCTTTAGAATGTCGCCATTGTTGCTGGGATGAACAGCTCTGCCCACCACCTAGCTGGGTCCTAGGAGAGCCCTTATCCATGCCTGGGTCCCTTTATTTCCTCTGCCCAGCAGAGACTGAAGTGGCTCTTCCCATGGTAGCGCTCTATTGCTGATGTCTTCAACCACCAACTGAAGATGTGTAAGTCCAGTTATTGAGAGGATATTGCCCCAGCTTGTGTTCCTTAGCCAGTCCAGCCTGACTCTGCCATCACATGGTGCACAACCCTGTCCATGGATCTGTTCTAAGAACTGGTTCAGGTGGTGTCAGGAGCCTGCATGACTCCACTCCAAGCCCAGCTAGACTAAGCGCATCCTGGTGACCCTGTTTCCGGATGAGATGAGATGCTCAGTTCTCACAGTGAACACCGTGACAGCTCTTCTCCGAGAAGAGAATATACTTCTTCTTTTTTTTTAAGATTTATTTATTTATTTATTTATGTATGTATATGTAAGTACACTGTAGCTGTCTTCAGATCTCATCACAGATGGTTGTGAGCCACCATGTGGTTGCTGGGAATTGAACTCAGGACCTCTGAAAGAGCAGTCAGTGCTCTTAACCACTGAGCCATCTCTCCAGCCCCAGGATATACTTCTAATAGTTCTTCCTTTATGATTTGTGGAAGGTGAGGGAAAACTCTTTCCAGAGGAGAGAAGGTTAATCACAGTTCCCTGTGTTGTCAGCAAACAGTTCTCTGACTTTAGGAAATAATACGTTCTCTTAGTTAATTGCCATCTCCTGGGGCAGATCATCCTTCGGGGAGGCCTTCTCCCATTGTAAGATTAGGCACAAAGAGGAGCGAGAGCTTGACCCCACTGAGCGGTGGACCAGGGAGGATGCAGAACATCGCTGGGCGCCAGGCTATTGCTATTGGTGCTAAGCGCACAATTGTAAACAAACACACACATAAATGAGGCCAGCGGCTGAAACTTGGTGTGTGTGTGTGTGTGTGTGTGTGTGCACGCACACGAGTGTGTGTGTTGTGGGTGTGTGTATACACGTATATACACTCATGCAGATGCCAAAGACACTCCTAAGACACTCAT
This sequence comes from Rattus norvegicus, assembly GCF_021556685.1. NCBI lineage: Eukaryota > Metazoa > Chordata > Mammalia > Rodentia > Muridae > Rattus > Rattus norvegicus. The sequence continues at coordinate 151,559,173 of NC_141536.1, forward strand.
CTTTAGGAGTGTCATCTTTAGGAATGCTAGCCACCTCCTTTGGGCGGGGCTTCTCATTGGTCCAAAGCTCACCAATCAGGCTGGGATGGCTGGCCAAGCCCTAGGGATCTTTACCTGTCACAGTAGTGCAGGATTTTAGGCACATACCACTATGCCTGGCTTTGAAATGTGGCTTATGGAGAGTGATTGATCAGGGCCTCCTGTTTTTAAGGCAGGTGCTTTTGTAGATTTAGCTGGTTTTGTTTGTTTTGTTTAGTTTTTCACAAAATCTCAATCATTTGGATTTACCAATGAAGACTTGGGAGGCAAATGCTAGGGGCAAAAGCCTGCGAGCTCAGAGACAGAGAAAGCACCCATCTGACCTTCCTCCTCAGTCGACATCCCAGAAGGAATGGACTCTCACATCAGCTCAAAAAAAACCTCCTTTGAATTGAATGTCCCTCTCTTCTATTTCCTCTGCGTCTCTATCCATCCTCCTGACTCCCTCTTCACTTCCGGTCACCTGGTTCACTTCCGGTCATGTGGTTGCTCGCTCTGCCTTCTGACCCATGGTTGACTTTATTTAATCCTGTTTACAGTATTCAAGCAGAAGGCTCTTGCACTAAGGGTGTGTACTAAAGCTGAGTACATCTTTTATTTTCAGAAAATAAAACACCGTGTTCACCGTGTAATCAAATATCCTGCAACATCTGATTGGAGGTGCTACCTAGAAGCGACTGGATCTCAGGGATCCTGACTCCATCAGTGGACAAATCTATTGACGAGTACACACCTGACTGGGATGCTAGCAGCAGTATCAAAGTGGAGGAAGTCACTGGGGACAAAGCTTTGAAGGGCATACCTTGTCTGATAAAAGCAGTTGAAAGAAGGAAAGGTTTTTATTTTGCCTTGTGAGCTCCAGGGTAATCACGTTTATAACGGCAGGGAAGGCACACAGCAGGGGCAGGCAGCAGAGAGACCCCAATTCACTGCCATAAAGGAAACCGAGAGAGATCGTGATGTCGGGTGAGACTGTACACCCCCAAACATTGTTCTTAGTGTTCTACTTCCTCGGCAAAGCGTCACCTACAAATGTTCCATAGCATCTCCAACAGCATCACTGACGTGCATTTCAGTTCTGGGATTGAGTGAAAGTTAACGGGCCACGTGGCAGATGTGGACTGGAATAGTTGGGTTAATTTAAGTTAGATGAACTAGTTGGGAGAGATCCGACTCTAGAACCTAAGTTTTTTTTTTTTTTTTTTTTTGGTTCTTTTTTTCGGAGCTGGGGACCAAACCCAGGGCCTTGCGCTTCCTAGGCAAGCGCTCTACCACTGAGCTAAATCCCCAGCCCCAGAACCTAAGTTTTTATATAAGTTTCTGTGCCATTACTCGGGAGCTGGTGGGCCTGAGACAGTCCTGCGATAGCCTGCATCTTTTTGTTTTTGTCTTTTTTTTTAAGATTTACTTATTTATTTTATTTATATGAATACACTGTCACTGTCTTCAGACACACCAGAAGAGGGCATCAGATCCCATTACAGATGGTTGTGAGGCACCATGTGGTTGCTGGGATTTGAACTCAGGACCTCTGGAAGAGCCGTCGGTGCTCTTGACCGCTGGACCATCTCTCCCTGTTATTGTGTCTTTATCTCCTTTTTGATACTGCTACAGTGGCTTCACAGAATGTCGTGCTAGCATTCCCTCCCCTTTCTGTCTCGTGGGATACTTTCTGTAGCATTGTTGTTAATTATTCTCTGAAGGTCTGATAGAATTCAGCAGTGAGGCCATTGGTCCCGGACTTTGTGTTGTTGCTGGCGTGTTGATCCTGTCGTTTTCTCTTGTTTCCTGTACACTTACTTAAGAGGTTCCCATCTCTTCCGCTTAATCTTGGTGGGTTGTCTGTGTCTAGCAATGTATTTACTTCTTCTAGACTCCTCACTCATTGGAATATGCCTTCAGAGTATTCTATAGTGATCTTCTGATGTCCGTTGGCATCCATTGTTAAAAATTTCCCGTTACTTTCAATTGTATTTATTTGTTTATTCATTTGGGGTCTTTGAGACGCAGCCTCATGTGGCATAGGCTGACTTCGAACTCGGTAAGATTCTTTGGATTCCTGATAGTTCTGCCTTTACCTTCCAACTGTTGGGGTAGAACAGATGTACTCCAAAACGCCCAGCTTCTAATCTTATTAGTTTGGCCTTTCCTTCTCTTTTATTCGGTTAATTTGATTAAGAGTTTGTCAGTGTTCCTTATCTTTTCAAAAAATAACTCTCTGCCCTTTTAGTTTCCTCTTCCTTCATTTGCATTCTTGTCTCTTTATTATTTCTGTCTTCTAGTTTTAGGTGTAGCTTGTTTGTGTTTTTTTTCTTCTTAATTATTAGGTTGCTTATGTGAGTTCTTGCTGATTTTTAAAATGTTTTTATTACCACCTATTAATTATAAACAACAATGAATTTCATCACTGCACTCTCATGCAGGTGGATAATGTAGTTCTATCATGTTTATTCTCTGTTGTCCCTCCAATTCCTGCTCCTCCTCCTCCTCTTTGCAGTTAGGCTTGCTCTATTCTCATCTCTCTGTCTCTCTGTCATCTCTTTGTCTGTCTGTCTGTCTGTCTGTCTCTCTGTCTCTGTTGTCTCTGTCTCTCTGTCTGTCTGTCTGTCTCTCTCTCTGTGTGTGTGTGTGTGTGTGTTTGTGTGTGTGTGTGTGTGTTCATGAGTGAGCAAGTGAGGGAGATCCAGTGGTTTTCATAAAGTTGTAGGGATTTGTTTACAGAAACCTGGGCACTCTCTTGACCTACAGCACTGAAGAAAATCTCTCTCTCACCCCAATCAACCTGCAACTGTGTATAAATCCTTAGGGAGGGGTGGGGCCTGTGAATCCTCCTTTTCATGAGGGGGTGTTGGTGGGCCCAGTCTTTTGCAAATCTTTTGCAGGTAACTTCAAATACTGTGAGTTCAAGAAGGCAATAGTTGTGCCATGCCAGAGTCAGCTTCTCCTGCGTACCCGTCTCCCCTGCCTTTGCACTGTTTCTACCCTTTCTTCCGTTATGTTCCCCGAGCGAGCCTCGGAGGAGGTAATGTGGATGCCGATGGTGGCTGGGCAGGCAACGCTTTGGCCAGCTGTGAGCCTCTTGTATTCATCACCGGCTGTTGCAAAAAGGAGTTTTTCTGACGAAAGATGATAATTGATGGGGACAATATAGTTGTTTAAAAGGTAACTTGATAGCTACATCGTTTGGTTAGCAAAAATGAAAACACACACACACACACACACACACACACACACACACACACACAAAGAAAAAAACCTGAACCAGCAGTAGGGGACAATATAGTTGTTTAAAAGGTAACTTGATAGCTACATCGTGTTTGGTTAGCAAAAACGAAAACACACACACACACACACACACACACACACACACACACACACACACAAAGAAAAAAACCTGAACCAGCAGTAGCTTCCCCTCTAGTGCTAGGAACTCCTTCAACAAGGACTTTTGACCACGTTCGCAGGACCAGACTTTGAATTCCTTCCTGGACACTAGGTATCTAAGCCAACCGGAAAGTGGTTGGTTACCCCTGTAACAGATTTGCCACTATTGCAACAGTGTGTTCATCCTGCTGGTCATTTCCTATTGTTGTATGAAAGCTCCACAGCCTAATAGGATTGTTGATAAGGCCTCCCCAGGGCCCTTCACAGCACTCTCAACATTGTGTGTGCCAACCCCCAGGGAGGAGGCTTCTGGAAGTTCAGCTTTTCTCTGTATCCAGTGACTCAAGTGTGGGGCATCTTCAGAGTTCCTGTTATCATTTGACAGGTTCCCCAGATCTGGACCTCCCTCTTAGAATGGCCTCTGTTATAGCCCGAAGGTTCTCCGCTCATTTGCATTTGATTTGGGGGATTTTAAACTTTCCTGATTTCTTCAGTGTTCCACCCAGCATTTTGGTGTGTACGGTTCATTCTTTGTGTACGTTCTTGTAGATTCCGTTGTTTTTGATTGATTGATTACATTACCGTCTGACAAGATACGAAGAATGACCTTTATATTTCTCAAGACTTTAGCTTAAGTCTTAGAATGCTATTTCAGAGAAAGTTCCGTGGGCTGTTGAGAAGGTCGTGCATTCTGCAGTTGCTGGGTAGACTGCTCTGTAGATGTCTTTTAAACCTATTTTGTCTGCATGTGAAACTTCTTAAGACTTTTGAAAATAATTGTTAAGTTATTTTTTAGAGCCAGGCATAGTGGTGTGAGTCTTTAATCTCAGCACTTGGGAAGTAGAGGCAGGCAAATCTCTGTGAGTTCGAGGACAGCTTGGTTACACAGAAAGTTTTAGGATACCCAGGGCTATATGGAGAGAGACTGTCTCAACTCTCTAGTGTGCTCAGAAATTCCTAAATGTTGGATATTAACTTTAAAAATCCTTGCCAATGGTGGGAGGGTTGGGAGGGGAACACCCATAAGGAAGGGGAGGGGGGAGGGGGATTTTGCCCGGAAACCGGGAAAGGGAATAACACTTGAAATGTATATAAGAAATACTCAAGTTAATAAAAAAAAAAAATCCTTGCCAATAAAGAAGTGGTTTCAATATTTTTTTTTTGGAGCTGGGGACCGAACCCAGGGCCTTGCGCTTGCTAGGCAAGCGCTCTACCACTGAGCTAAATCCCCAACCCCTCAATATTTTAAGTTGTATTTTTTTATGTGATTAGCTTTTAAAAAAACGTATGTGTCGGGGCTGGGGATTTAGCTCAGTGGTAGAGCGCTTACCTAGGAAGCGCAAGGCCCTGGGTTCGGTCCCCAGCTCCGAAAAAAAGAACCAAAAAAAAAAAAAAAACAAAAAAACAAACAAACAAAAAAAACGTATGTGTCATGTGCTAGCTTTATTTTCTGCCTTTTACTTTATTATTATATTGTGTGTTGATGTGTGTGGGGAATGTATCCATGGCATGGTACATGTGTATAGGCAGAGAATTTCATGGAACTGGTTCTCCGCCTCCATTTTTGCATGGATTCCAGGTGTCAGGTTTCCCCTGCAAGTGCCTTTACCCAGAGAGCTAGCTCGCTGGCCCCCAGTTTCTATTATTACTAATAATAACAAAATGTCTTTATGGGCTACGGTGTTACGTTTCTGGTACTTTCCTAACTTCCAGACTGATCAACTCAGGGTACTTAGGTTTATCTATCGTCTTAAACATTTATTATCCTTCGTGTTAAGAACACTCAAAATCTTCCATAGCACTTTTGAATTAAATTGCGTAACAATTAAATCCTCACTGTTTCTCCCCCTGAGGGACAGAACAGCAGGATTTGTATTTCTCAGGTGACTGTGAATCTGTCCTCAATGACAACTTTCTTCATGTCTGTTAGTTACTTTTATTTTCTTCTGCGGGCTGAATGTCCTGTCCTCTGGTCCCCGGGGACACTGACAGTGGAATGTTGTCTTCTTTGTTTTGATGGCAAAGGAATGCTAGAATCATGTCTTTGTTTTATGGCAAATAATTTTTTTGAACTCACATTGTGTTCATGGTGGCCCCTGCTCTATGGAAGGTTGGCATAGTGAGGTTGAGTTCATTTCCCCATTGGGAGCAGATCCCGAGCTTTCTACTGTTCTTGCTTGCGGTGCCTTTCTTTCCTGGTCGCAGAAAAAGATTACTCTATATTTTATTCTAGTTTCCATGTCTTAATTAAAATAATAATTCTTTGATTCTTTAGGGATTTATTTTGATATGTGGTAGGAGGCCTTGGATTTTTATTTTTCCTGCCCCAAACTGCAAATGAATTGTTCCTACATCCTTAATTGAGCATCTCATAAAACTTCCCATTAATTTAAATGTCAGTTTAATCGATACTAAATTCTAACATGCACTGGGGTGTGTCCGCAGGCTTCTTTCTCTTTCATAGTGATGTCTCTTCTACATTGTTTTTAGTAATTATTATTTTACAGCCCATTTCATAGCTGGTAGATAAAATGTATTATTTATATTTGTGAAAAATTTATTATTTGCTACATTTATTTCTCCATTCATAGTTCAGACTCAGGTTTTAGTACATTGCTGGCTGAGTTTTAATTGCAGTCCCATTAAGTTTGCATATGACTTTGGGAGAATCAATACTTTTGTGACGACGTTCTTTCACTGTTCATGTGTGGTGTGTGTCTTTACTGCTCAGGGCTCACTTAGAACTCTGCAAAGTCTAGACTTGCTGCAAATGCTTCTGTATGGAGCTCAGAGACTGTACTCCTAGGGAGAAAATCAGTCCATCTGTCCATTCATCCATCAGTCTATCCATTTATCCATCCACCCATCAGTCTGTTCATCTATCCACCAGTCTGTCCGTCCATCCATCCATCCATCAGTCTGTCATCCATCAGTCTGTCCATCTATACATTCATCCACCCATAAAGCTGTCCATCCATCCACCAGTCTGTCCACCCACCCACCCACCTATCCATCTATCCATCCATCCATCCATCCATCCATCCATCCATCCATCCATCCATCATCTATTTGTCATCTGTAATGGCTATTCCTGGTTATCACCTTGACTATATCTGGAATGAACTACAATTCAGAATTGGAAGGTTCACCTGTGACCCAGATTTTGAGGCTGGGAGATACAAGTTTCTGACCTAGATCTTGGCATGGAGATCTTGAGGCATAGTGGCTATGAATCCCAGGAGACAAAGCCAAGCAGATCTATGAGTTCAAAGCCAGCCTGGGACAGAACAGGTTCTAGATGAAGAAAAGCTTAAGTCTAGGCATGGTCTTAGTCCCTTTAATCCCAAGAGACAGGCATGTAGCTCTTTGAGTTCAAGGTCAATCTACAGAGCAAGAACCAGGACAGTCAAGCATAGGCAGTGAAGGGGTTGGAAAACAGAAAGATAATGTCATAGAACAAGGGGGCCATGTTCCAGCTCCTGCAAGCAGCAGAACTTGGCAGCTTTAACCAGGTGTCTCTGGCTTTAGAGTCAAAAATAAAAGGGACAACTGGGACAATTGATGCTGGTCAGCTGGAGCTAAGAAGTTAGTGGTGATTAAGAGACCAGCATCACTGAAGTGAAATCTTCTGGAAAGTGTTTTCTGAGAGCACGAAGAAGTTGTGTTCCAGAGACAGCCAAGGTTGTACCTTGTGCTGCAGCTGTACTTGGTAATGTGTAAGAGTCACCCAGGTGGTACTGGCTTTGAAGGCATGAAGAGGTCATGAAGAACAGCCGAGTCTTGGCACTGTGAGAGGCCACGGAAGGCCATTGGTGAAGGTGCAGCCTCAGTTGCAGTTGACAGCCCAGAACTGAAGGGATCATGCAAAGAATTTGAGGTGTGGCACCATGAAGAGAGCCTATGAGAGGCTATTGGTGAAGCCTAGTTGCATGAGAAGACTCCAATATGTTGCAGATGCCAGCACCGTGGAATGATCACTAAGAACAACAGCAACCCGAGTTTAAACAAAGCAACCTGAGTGGATCAATCTGAGTTTAAAGTGCTACAGACAGCAGAGCTGGAGAAGTGATGCCAGTCCTTTGGAAGAGCCCAGAAGATCATGTGCGAGGCCCAGACATTGAAACAAGAAGTTGTAACACTGAAGTTGCCTTGGAGACCCCAAGATGTTTGAGATGCCAGAGCCATGAGCTATCTGCTGAGGAAAGCTACTAACAGGGAGTGGAACCAACCCAAGGAGAAAGAAGTTTGTTGCAGTCAACACAGATGAAAAAGGAGCTGGAGATCTGAAGAGCACCTCAACATCAGACTTGGAGATGCAAGGTTCGGAGTTTGCCCAGCTGGTTTCCTGTCTTGATTGGGGATTACAGTTAAATGACTGGATGAATCTCAGAAGAGACTTTGAACTTTGGACTTTTAACATTGTTGAAACTGGTATAGACTATGGGGACTTTTGAAGTTGGACTAAATGTATTTTGCATTATGCTATGTTTAGGTACCCCCCCCCATAGACGCCTATGTTTGAATAAGAGTATGGGGGCCAGGGAGTGCAATGTGATGGTTTGCATATGCTTGGCCCAGGGAGTGGCACTATTAGGAGGTGTGGCCCTGTTGGAGTAGGTGTGTCACTGTGGGCGTGGGCTTAAGATCCTCCTCATACTAGCTGCCTGGAAGCGAGTCTTCCACAAGCAGCCTTCAGATGTAGATATAGATATAGATGAAGATGTAGAATTCTCAGCTCTGCCTGCACCATGTCTGCCTGGATGCTGCCATGCTCCCACCTTCATGATAATGGACTGAACCTCTGAACCTGTAAGTCAGCCCCAATTAAATGTTGTCCTTAATAAGGCTTGCCTTGGTCATGGTGTCTCTTCACAGCAGTAAAACCCTAACTACAACATCATCTATCTGTCTGTCTGTCTGTCTCTCTCTCTCTCATGTTTATAATCTATCATTTACTTATGTACCAATAATCAATCATCTATCACCTATCAATCAATTATCGTTTATCTGTTAATAAATTATCATCTAGCATCTATCTACCCATAATCTATCAGTAAACTTTATCTATTATCATTAATCTATTATGTATCATCTACACATGTATCTGTAGATCGATCTATCTATCTATCTATCTATCTATCTATCTATCTATCTATCTGTCATTTATCTATCTACCAACCATCCCAGTTGTTTCCATCGGGGAGCAATTCTGTCCTGGTGGGATGCTTGGCAATGTGTGGAGATAGCTTTATCTGTCACAGCTGGAGACTGGCATGTGGTGGGCAGAGGCCTGTGATATCACTAAACATCTTACAGTGACCAAGACAATGGCTATGTGAGGCTTTCCTCTGGCGTCCACACATTGGCCAAAGCATACGTGTATCCATATGCACACACATGAGCAGGCACGCACATACACGCTCACATACAAACACACACGTTTGGTTTACTCTTCCTCCACGGGTGGGTATTTGGGTTGCTTTAGTTTTTGGCAACCGGGGATAATGCTGTTATGAACATGGATGTAGAAATACCTTCTTGAGGGCTGGAGAGGTGGCTCAGCAGTTCAAGGCATTTGCTACACAAGCATAAGAACCAGAATTATGATCCTGGCACCCCAGGGAAAGCCAGACATGGTCCCACACACCCCTGCAGCCCTAGCACTGGGTGGGGCAGAGCCAAGAGAATACTTTCTGTTTGCTGGCTTCCAGCTTAGCTGAAAACTGGAGAGTGAGGCTCAGTATGAGAAACCTTGCCTCAAAGGACCAAGGAAGGGTGTACACTAGGAAGAAGACTGATACTGTCCTGTAGCCTCTGTGCACACACAAGCACAGATATGCACACACCACATACAAACAACACTTTCCCTCTTCCTCCCGCTCTCCCCTCTCCTCACTCTGCACCTCTCAGAGATGCTTTTAGCAATTCGCATGGGCGATGGGTGTGCATTGCTTGGGCATACAGCAAGCTTGGGTTGAATACTCTGAGAAGCCACAGAACCATTCCACCCTCAGGGCTCATGGGCTCTGACTTCTCTCCATCTTCAGGGCCTGTTTATGACCCCACCTCATTGTAACTTTTTGTTTCACCCTGAGCATCTTCCCAAGTGCGTAGGGGGCAGCCATTTATCATGTCGGTAGACATTGCCTGTTGAAGCCCGCTCGTTCCTGAATCTGACCTTTTCTGACTCAGGTGCTCTTTATTAAGTCTGTTCGTTTGGTTGGTGTGGAGGGCACTTGTGCCGAGCTGTGCATATGGAGGTCAGAGGACAACCTGTGGGAGTCAGTTCTGTCCTCCCCTATGTGGTTTCTGGGGGGTTGAACTCAGGCCGTCAGGTTTCAAACACTTTACCCTCAGGGCCATCTCACCTCATAGCCCAAGTCCTATGCTTTTGAGCCTGAACTTTAAAGCATCACCCTGTGTGGACTGGGACTGTAACCTGTAGTAGGGTACTTGGCAAGGATGTATGAAACCCTAGACTCAATCCCAGCACTGCAAAAAAAAAATCACGACACAACAAACAAAACAGAAAAGGCCCACAAAGCAAAGTAAAATAGAACAACAGAATGGTGTATACATCATGTGGCGTTTTCCTCTTTATTGAATTTCTTAGTCTTCATTTTAACTGCTGGGCAGTACTCTGTGACATGTACAGACCTCAATTTGCCCTCTCCATTGGACCCTTGGAGGGTTTCCCTATTCATTGTGACAGAGCCCCAGTGAGGGTCCCTGCTTGTTTCTGGGGCTCAGTTTTTAAGTAGTTATGATGTAATTTTTCCATAGCCAGTCTGAGTTCTCTAGAAAGACAGTCTTGTCACAGAGAAAAACAATCCTTTTGTTCTCTCAAGAGTTGTGAGTCCAACCTGTTTCCGGCCTTTCCCTCTGCTTAGGAATTTCAGAGCAATGGCACACGGCAGCGGGGACAGTTGGCCATCCTTATTTTGTCAGTGACATGATGAGCTGGCCTTCTTCTGAATTTCTGTTAGGGTTGGTTGGATGGCCCTTTGGGTTGAGATAAATGATATTTTTCATATTTTAAGGTGTGATGTTTTTGTGTTTGAGTTTGTTTAAATGATTTTTTTTAATAGATGAACGTCACCGTATGGCTTTCTTTTTCTGGATTCTTATAGTAAGAACTTATTATTTATTTTGGAGATGAGCATGTTGATACCAAGCTCCGCTTGGCCTGGAGGTCACTAGGTAGAGTAGGCTGGCCTTGAACCTGTAGTGCCCTTCTGACTCCCCTACAGGGTAAAAGACGTGTGTCACTCACTTGCAGAGGTAAACTTTCACTACACTAGCAACCTTGCAGTTCTGAATGTGTCCTTCTGGTAACCAGCTGCAGAGCTGTGCTTCCTGTATCTACTTTAATGCTTTTTGTATATGGGAGACATTAATGATGATTGGCTTAGATGAGTCATCTCTGACTTAAGTCAGAGTGACGGGATTTTTCTTTTTTTAAAAGAGGACATTATTGAGTTAATTTGCATTTAGTGAAATGTGCAAAACTTAAGCACCCGGCATAATGAATTCAGACAAATATACCAGCACAGTATCTACCACTAAATCAAGACACGGGGTAGTTTTTGTGGTAGTTTTACAGACCCAGAAAGCTCCCTTGTGGCCCTCCCACTCATCCCCTAGAAATTCTTTCTCCATGGGATGGGGAAATGGCTCAGTGGATAAAGTACTTGTGGACCAGGACCAGAGTTTGGATTCTTAGAAACCTTGTAAATCTGGGTGGTTATGGTAGCTCACATGTAATCCCAGCACTTAGGGAGCAGAGAAGGGGGATCCTTGGGGCAAGCTGGCTAGCTAGACTAGTAGACACACATGTACCCATAACATTTGAACCCGTATGTACACATCTCATGCATGTATTCCTAAAAAAAAAAAAAACCCAAAAATTAACCACTTCTTTTCTGATTTCTGTCAACAGAAATTTATTTGTTGCTCAAGACCATCACGTAAATGGCATCCGCTGGCTCTCTGTGATTGGCTTCTTCCACTCCACATGGCTTTAAGATGTCTTCAGAGCCTCACGTCAATAGTCTGTTTAGCTTCGTGAAATGAGCTGATAAGATTTTTCACCTTTTTTAACTGCCCGAAGGCTTTTTTCATGTGGAAATGATTTGCGGTGTGGAAGTCTGAGGTAACTCATCCAGGAGCTCACGGGAGGCGGCAGCCATCAGTGAAGACATCTCTTAGCAGGTTCCTTTACACTGTCCCCCTGGGTGGGACTGCTCTATCCAGGTAGACCATTTGTCCCTAACACAAGTTTTGGTAGGTGATATCTTTCCAGAAAATAATCTATCCTGTTGTGGTTTTGAGGTTATAAGCATATTACTATGCTGAGTCCTCTCAGAATTAGGAACTATAGTTTCTTTCCCCTCTCGGCATTTATAACATTTATGCTTCCCTTAACAATAGAAGCAGGGTTTTTTGTTTTTGTTTTTTAATGAACTCTGAAATTTACATAATCCTACTTTTTAGTGACTGTTATACACTATATATTACAAATCAATATGGTTACTATCAGCGATGTGCGTCTTGTGTGCCCTCCATTCTGGATCCCAGAGTTCTTATTTTTATATCTTTATGTGTGTTTGTGTGTGTGTGTGTGTGTGTGTGTGTGTGTGTGTGTGTGTGAATCGCATGTCCACATGTAAGCATGGGCGTGTAAATTAGGGTCAGAGGCCACACCAGGCGTTTGTCTTTGCTTTTCACCTTCTTCGAGGCTGATTCTCTTTGTCCCTCACCTCTGGATTAGCTGGATTCTGAATACTCTCCTGTCTCTGTCTCCCCATCTTGCTCTAGGAGCACTGAGATTATAGACATGTGCTGCTGTCCCCAGTGTCACATGAGTCCTGCGGATCCAAATTCAGGTTCTTACATGTCCCCATCAAGTCATTTCATCAGACCCTAGTGTTACCTTTTCTTTTTTCTTTCTTTCTTTCTTTCTTTCTTTCTTTCTTTCTTTCTTTCTTTCTTTTTTTTTGGTTCTTTTTTTCGGTAGTGTTACCTTTTCTGATTTAAAATAAAAATGTCAGGGGGCTGCTATTCCTTCTGAAGCTCTGCCGGAGAATCCTTTTGCTGTATCTACTCATGGGTGCTTAGGCACCCATACATACATGCCCCTGTGTGCATTCACAGGGTCAGAGGTTAACTTCAGGTTCTTTCCTCTGGAGCCTTCTGTCTTTGTTTTGAAACAGGGTTACTTTAATGGGACCCGAGGGTACCTGACTAGGTTAAGCAACTGGTCAGGGAGCCCAGGGATTCTCCCTGCACCAGTCCCAGTGCTGGGATTGCAAGCGCACGCCACCACACCCAGCTTTCTATGAACATGCTGGAGTGGAACTCAGCCCTTCGTGTCTCAGGGACACTTACTGTCTGAGGGACCTCCCAGCCCCAACTCTTGCCTGCCAGCTCCTCTCCCTGTGCTCGATGCACCAGCCTCTGCTCTCCAAGATGGTTTTCTTTGTCTTCAGCTGTATTTTTTAGCCTCTTTTCGCTGGACATTTCTAGCTGTTATGTACTTCTATTTCCTTTGTATCTTTAGTTTTTGTTTTAATTAGCATACAAGGCGACAGGTTCCACAGTTACATTTACACACACACACACACACACACACACACACACACACACACACGTTGTTTTTTGACCCTCTTGCCCCCTTCCCACCCCACCCCTATCAGGATCATCCCTCTCCCTCCTGTAGCCTCCCTCTGTTTTCAGATCATGTCGATTCTGTTTCCCTGCTGTCCCACCCCAGCCCTTAAGACCCATTCCCCGCTCATAGTCCCCTTCTAGTCTCAAAACCTATGGCCCCCAATATACATGTATATAAAAATTAAAGTCTAAACTCCACATGCGGCAGGAAGCATGTGACATTTGCCTTTCCGAGCCTGGGATACTTTACTGAAAATAGTAATTTCCAGACCCATCCATTTCCCTGTAAATGTCACAGTTTCATTTTTCTTCGCGGCTAAATAAAATTCTATCACACACACACAGACACACACACACACACACACACACACACACACACACACACACACACACACGTACCATGGTTTTTCTTCACATCCATTTATCTGTTGATGGGCACCTAGGCTGGTTCCATTTCTTGTCTAATGTAGCTACTGTAGCATGCTTATTACGATTACCATATTTGGTGTTCTTTGAGGCAGGGTCCTGTTATGTAGCCTACCCTGGCCTTGAACTAGAGGTCCTTTTGCCTCCATTTCCAAAATGCTGAGATTAGATATCTGTATATCTACGATGGCCTACTTTAATCTTTTATAGAAAAAAAATGAAAAAAAAATAGTTTTGAAAGTATTTTAATTTTTAATTACAAAAATACGTGAATAAAAAAACCCATTATATCATACTAATCACATTAAGCCAGTCTCAGAAAGACAGATATTGTATGTTTTGTCTCACATGTGGTTCCTAGACTTTATAAAGCTACATACAATCCTGTGTGTATCTGTGATATGAAAGCAGAAACGAAATTATCTAGGGGAGCAAAGAAAACTAACCAGAGGAGAAGATGGCGGAGGGGAGGAGAGGGCGTGTGGGAGACAAGCTCAGTGTGCAGAGACTAACAGGAGGGGGAAGGTGGGGAAGGGGAGAGCGGGGGTGAGGGTGGGGAAAACATGATCAGCACACAGTGTTTTCTTATAGGAAAAAGTCTCGATGCAACAGAGCCCCGTGTACGATGAATGTACACAATGGAAAGTAGAAAGAGAAAAATAAAAAGCATTTTTAGTCGTTTTGTCTGAATCAGGATTCAAATAAGGCTCCCATGTTCACTGGATCGTATCTAATCCCTCTCTCCTTGCTTTTGAGTCATTGGGGGACCCACACCCTTTGCTCCCAATGCTTCTTCTATTTAAAAATAAATTAACTAGGGCTGTGGACATGGCCCAGCAGTTAAAGCACTCACTACACAGGTGAGAGGTCTGGAGTTTGGTCCCGAGCGCCCTCTTAAATGGCAGGTGGGCACAGTAGAGCTTGTGGGTGATTCCAGCTTTGGAAGGCGGAGGCAGGGGATCCTTGGAGCAGGCGGGTCATTGGGAGTAGCCATGAAGAGATCCTGCTTCAAAGAACAGGAGAAGGATCATTGGAGAGAATTCCTGACATTAATCTTGGGCCTCCGCACACAGGCACGTGCTTAGTAACAGTAAAACACATGCAAAGACAGAAAAGGGGAGAGTAAGGGACAAGAAAATGAGTGGAACAGAATAAGAGCTCCAAGACACGGACAAGAGGAGCTGAAGATGAAGACGTGAGAAACCAAATGGGAAGTTTCATTTTGGGAGGTCATGACACGGCCCCAGCAAATGTTTAGTGAAACAGAGCCACACAGTGTTACCTGTGTGTTGGGTGGAGGTATGCGTGTATGTGTACATGCATGTGTGTACCTGTGTGTGTTTGGTGTAGGACACAGAGTATCCTGCTCTATCCCAGCTGGGTCAGTCTTCCAAGGCATGGTATCGTGCCAAACCTGGGGTTCACTCTTTTTCTCTTTCTGGCTGGGCTGGCTGGTCAGTGAACCCCAGATATCCCCTGCTTCCAAATCTCCAGGGCTGCGATTACAGGTTCACTCCGCTGTGCTTGACCTTTCACATGGGTGCTGGGAATTCGAAGTTGGTTTTTCATTCTTGTGCAGGAAGACCTGTTAGTCACCGAGCCATCTCCCTCTTCTCCCACGCCTTTGAAAAGTTTTGTTTGTTTGGTTCAGT
The DNA here is from genome assembly GCF_021556685.1 of Rattus norvegicus. Lineage (NCBI taxonomy): Eukaryota > Metazoa > Chordata > Mammalia > Rodentia > Muridae > Rattus > Rattus norvegicus. The sequence continues at coordinate 151,574,343 of NC_141536.1, forward strand.
TTTCAATAAGGATCATTCGTCTGGAAGTCTGCCTTACTTAGAAGAAACTTGATGTCAAGGTTGTGCAGAACAAGCTAACTAGTGATTTACATATGGTCTGGCTGCAAACTAAGAGGCTCCCCCACCTTGTGCGATGACAGGACAGGGACAGATGGGCACCCGCTGAAAGCTTGTCAGTAGAAACATAGCAAGCAGCCCACTCTTGAAAGTATATAGAAGGAAAACATATTACTTACTATATAGTTCCTTCCTTTTCTTTCTTTCTGTTTGTTTCTGTTTTTTGAGACAGGGCTTCTCTGTATAGCTCTGGCTGTCCTGGAACTCTGTAGATCCACCTGCCTCTGCCTCCCCTGCCTCCCAAGTGCTGAGATTAAAGGTGTGCACCGCCACCGTCCAGCCGTGTTGGTTACTATTCTATTGCCGTGATAAAACCCCAGGGCTAAGGCAACTTCTAGTAGGAAGGCTTTATTCGGCTTATGGTTTCAGAGGGATGAGGGTCCATCTGTCTGTCACCATCACAGTGTGGAAGCATGGCAACAGGCCAGCATGGCTGTAGGAGCAGAAGCCGAGAGCTCACTTCTCGAGGGGCAAGCACAAAGCAGAGGGAGCCAACTGGAAGTAGTGTGGGTCCTTAAACTCTCCAGGCCCACCTCCAGTGATGTACATCCTCCAACAAGGCCAGACTTCTAAACTCAAATAGCCCCACCAACCAGTGTATAGAAGGAAAACATATTATTACTACATTAGTCTTTCTTTCTTTCCTTTTTTACTTCTTTCTGTTTGTTTTATTTATATTTTTCAAGACAGGGTTTTCCTATACAGTTCTGGCTGTCCTGGAACTTACTCCATAGACCAGGCTGGCCTTAAACTCAGAGATCCACATGCCTCTGCCTCCCAAGTGTGGAGGACCAAATGCTCAAATGCATAAGATTATGGGGACATTTCTCATCTAAACCACCACACTTATAACAAATTTATGACTTGTTATATTAGTGTTTTTGAGACAGGTCTCACTGTGTAGCCCAGGCTGTCCTTGAACTCATAATTTTCCTGCCTCAGCTTCTTGATTACTGTATTGAATTTGTTTTGGGAGTTATATAATTTTAAAGCACTATTCCTAAGGTGATGAAATAATTCATTTAGTTTGTGTGTGTGTGTATGTGCATGTGTGTGTGTCCATATGTGTGTATATATGTATGTATGTGTATTTGTGCATCTATATGTGTTTGTGTGTGTATATGTGTATGTATGTGTACATATATGTGTGTATGTGTATGTATGTATATGTGCACTTGTGTGTACAGGTGCACCTTCACATATGTGCATACACAAGGGCTCAGAGGTTGATGCTGTCTTTTTCAATCATTCTCCACTCTTTTGAGACAAGCTCTCTCACTGATCATGGAATTCACCTATTCAGCTAGACTATCGGGCCAGCAAGTCCCAGAGGCCCTCTTGTCTCCACACCTCAGAGCCGGGACCACTGGAGTGCTCAGCCACACTCAGCATTTGTACATGAGAGCGCGGAATTGAGCTGAGGTCTGAACGCCCACCCAGAAAGTGCTTTGCCTACTGTGCCAAACCCACCCATACTCTCAAGTGATTTTTAACAACAAAACATGTAAGGCAGATGATGGGGCTCGGAGAGCTTAAGTGACATGTCTAAGTTCAGAATCTGCCAAAGCTGGGATTTAATTAGTTTGTGTGTGTGTGTGTGTGTGTGTGTGTGTGTGTGTGTGTGTGTGTCCAGTTCTTTTGGCCTGGCCCTCACGATCACTTCAAGGTCACAGGATGGTTGAAAGATGGGGTGAAGATCACAAAGTGCGATGATCCAATGACAAAGGGTGATGCGTGCCAGCCAAGTCTTCGCTGTGTTTAGTGACACTTTGCTAACAGCCACCCAGTAGTTTCTTCACACCAATCACTTGCCAGACTTGGCTGTGTGGCCTCTCCTCTTGGCAAAGCAGCTGGGAAGTGCAGCATTTTAAAAGGGTATGCTGAGTGGTACCAGTGTTCTGTTGGGAGGCAGCTTGGAGTGGGTACCCGGGCGTCTCTGTGGAAGGTGGGAGCCAAAGCAGGCAACATGTGCTAACCAGATACTGTTTACATGAATGGCTAAGTCTCCTCTCTCTTGGCTGTGGATGCTGTGAATCATTTTCCTGGAATGGGATCAAGCTTTCAACATAATGCATGTATTTAATATTTAAATACCACGAGTTAGCGGGCTTTTTCTTTTTCCTTCTCCCCAAGTCAAGATGATGAGGATGAGACCAAATCTAGTTAAGATATAACCCGAGTTGCTCTGCTAATAAAAATAAATTAATAGGGGTCTAGGGAGATGGCTCAGTTGGTAAAGTGCTCGCTGCACAAGCGTGGGGACCTGAGTTTAGTTCCCTGGCACCTGCGTGAAAGGTGGGTGTGGCGGTGTGCACCCGTGCACACTGCAGCACTGCGGAAGTGGGGACTGGAGGATCCTGGGGGCTCACTGCTCACCCATCCTGGCCAAATCAGTGAGTTCCAGTAAGAGATTGTCAATCAAGAACTACGGCGGAGTTGGGGTTGGGGATTTAGCTCAGTGGTAGAGCACTTGCCTAGGAAGCGCAAGGCCCTGGGTTCGATCCCCAGCTCCGAAAAAAAGAAAAAAAAAAAAGAACTATGGCGGAGGACTGGGAAGAGGGCTAAGTAGGTTAAGTGCAAGCTATGCAAACCTCAGAGCCTGAGTTTGGACCCACAGTATAGGTGGCAGCACACATCTGTAATCCCAGCACTGGGAAGTGGAGACAGGAGGATGCTGGGCACTTGTGGGGCAGCTGGTCTAACCAATCAGTGAGCTCTGGGTTCAATGAGAGAATCTGTCATAAAAAATAGGATGGAGATAGAGGAAGATAGAGGCTTAGGCTTCTCAAAACCTTTAATTACTGCTCTTTAATGCTTCTCGCCCATCACCCACCCGAAGTAGGGAAAAGAAGGTTAATAGGAAATGGGGGTTGGGACCCTGTTTAGACATAGTTCTTTGGGATGATTCCCATCTTTGGCGTCAGTAGTCTAGTCCCTTCACAAACACCAAACATGAATCAGTAGGATCGGCTTGATCCAGAAGAAACCACAAGGCTCTGCCAATCTGCCCGGAAGCGGCAAAAAAGCAAAGGTCAGCGAAGAAAGCAAGGCGAGCCAATGCGAGAACGTCATCAGCGAAGACCAGTGTCAGCGAAGCCCAGCAAAGACCGGCAAAGAGCTGCAAGGCGAACCAATGCAAGAGCACCGTCCACTGTCTGCTGGGTTAGTCTTACACTTTCCCCAAACATCACGTGTCCTCCAAAGCATCCACCCCAGCAAAGCACCACGTGTCTGTTCTCAGCAAACCATCCTCTCATTGGACCGTTTCTAGAAAAACATCACGTGACACAACTGAGTCTCTAACGAAACCAGAAATCTCCACTTCAGGAGACACTCGACGTTGGCCTCTGGTATGCACACCTGTAGACACATGTATGTGCATTCACATGTATGTGCATTCACATGTATGTGCATTCACATGTATGTGCATTCACACTCATGCCAAAGTGCTGGCATTTAGTTTTTAAAAACACCCTACAAGTTATTACCTGTCAGTTTCCAGACTTTTCTTTTCACGCTGATTTTCTTTCTCATTCTCAAGTCATCATTTCCACCGCTGTCACAGGATGCCTGAGAGAACCTCTAGTTAGAACTACTCAGGCTGCAGAAGGGGAAACTGAGGCCCAGGGAGTCATGGAACTCTCTGATGAGTACTGAGTTCCTTTTACCTTCCTGGTTTTTCCAAAGCTGGGATTTAGATCCAAGTCTCTGGTTGTCTTAGCCTGTTTCTCACCTCAAGGCCCACAGGGTGTTCGCAGCATGAGATGAAAGTCACAGATATGATGAACTAAAGTCAAAAGATGGGGCATGCCAACCCAGTCTGCACCAGGTGCAGTGACACCTTCCTGAAGACCATCCATTATTTCTGATGTGGTCACCTCAGAAGGCCTGCGTTTCCTTAGAACCTCTGTTCCAGTGCTGGGAGAAGCCTTTGTTCAATGCTAGGAAGGAGGGGTTGGGGATTTGGCTCAGTGGCAGAGAGCTTGCCTAGGAAGCACAAGGCCCTGGGTTCGGTCCCCAGCTCCGAAAAAAAAGAACCAAAAAACAATGCTAGGAAGGAAAAAGTAAGCATAGGTAAGGAGGTCACCAGCCAGAGGGCACAGTACCACCTCTTACAGCCCTTGTAGAGGATGCTCTAACAACTCTACTTATACTCTCTGAGCCCCCTGACTCCAGAGAAGGAAAAAAGAAGAGAAGGAAAGGAGGGAGGGAGGCAGGGAGGGAGGGAGGGAGAAAGAGAAAGAAAGAAAGAAAGAAAGAAAGAGAAAAGAAGAGAAAAGAAAAGAAGGAAGGAAGGAAGAAAGGAAGGAAGGAAGGAAGGAAGAAAGAAAGAAAATGGTCTTTAATCCCAGCACTTGAGAGGCAGAGGTAGGCGGATATCTGTGAATTCGAGGCCAGCCTGGTCTACAGAGTGAGTTCAAGGACAGCTAGGGCTACATAGAGAACTCCTGTCTCAAACCAAACCAAACCAAAACAAAATACCAAAGAAAACAAACAAAAGTAAATAAAGAAAAACAAAAACTCTTCAAGCGGTGGAGACTCTAAAACTACAATTCGTAAGTACGCCTATGGAACTTCTTCAGCGTGCTGGATCGATTTCTGCCATTTTGACCCAAGTTAGAGTCACCTGAAGAGGAAGGAACGCCAGCTGAGAAAGTGCCACCATAGGCTTCTGCTGTAGGCAAGTCTGTTGGGCATTTCCTTAATTAGTGATTGATGGGAGATGACCCAGCTCACTTAGGTGGTGGCGCGCTTGGCTGGTGGTTTTGGGTGCTACAAGAAAGCAGGCTAAGCAAGCCACGAGGAGCAAGCCAGCAAGCAGCACCCCTCCATGGCTTCCATGTCAGTTCCTGCCCTGAATTCCTGCACTGGCTTCTCTCAGTGATGGACACTGTTACCTGGAAATATAAGCTAGAAACAACAACAACAACAACAACAACTTTCAAACAACAAAATTCAACTCTTTCCTCTCTGAGTTGCTTTCAGTCACACTGTTTTTACCACAGAAAGACAACCCTATTAAAGACACCGCGCTTCTCTGCGTAGTCAGTGTTTGTCACATTTCCCCGGTGTCCTGAGTCACCTCTGGGCAGACCAGGCAAAGGCTGGGGGCCAGACGCGGAGTCTCCTCTCTCTTACTTGCAGCAGGACACTACTATGGAGGTAACATTGGGTGTTGGTTCAGTTGAAACCCAGAGGGTCTTCCTGCCTCAGGCCACTCAGCTCAGTCACCTGCTTTGACTGGAAGAAGGGAAGGGCCAAGAGGTTTCAAGAAACCCAAATACACGCCCCACCCCCACCCCACGCCATAGCGTTCAGGATTGGCTGAAGCATTCCATCAGCCTGCACTTGCCCGAGCTTCAGGGGCTGGGGCGAGGGGAGAGCAATGTTGTCACTTTAATTGCATTGGCATAAATATTTGATATTCAATAAATTAGATCTGGAGCAAGGAAAACATTCTTGCAAATGGATTTTTTTTTTTACCTGGAGCCCAGCCCCATTAGCAGAGGAGAGGAGGGCAGCCTGCCCCAGGGCCGGTAATTAACTCAAGTGGAGCAGAACTAAGCATTTCTGACAGCCTTCCTGGTCTAGAATTAACTGTCATCTCAGAGGGAAAAAGAAACTGTATTGTCACATTAAGGTTTTCGCAAGGCTCCGCTGCCATTGCCGGGCTGGGCGCCATCTCCTCCCGATACTCTAAGATACTCTAAGATGTGTTTCATCATTAGAGACAAGTTTAAAAGCGACTAATGATGTGTTTTATATCCACGCACCTGAATCACAGACTTCACCAAAAGAGAAGACATTAGCATGGTAATTCAATTTTTTTTCTCTCCCTTTTGGCAGATGTAATGAAACAAGATGCGGTGGGTGCCGTTAGAAGTCACAACACTGTGATATTTGAAGATAGCACCGTCTGGATATTTTTTTTTCTTTCTTCCCTCCTCTCGGTATCAGGACTTGCCTATAATGAGCAAAAGTTCAGACTGTGTCTGTCTTCACTATCTCCCCCCACCCCCCACCCCCATCTCTACCCAGCGTTTATGAAAGTAGCAATTGCTTCTGAGAAAAAGAAAACCGCTGGAGCTTGAAGCTCCTGCTAGAAGCCACTGCTTGCCTTCGTCTGTGGAAACCCAGACACCAGAAATTGGAGTTTTGCTGCGCTTCGCCCTGCCGACGTGTACTCAGGAGTTTATTTTTATAAGGTCGGAGAGCTCTCTGAGACTCAGCACACTGGCTGGAGAGGGATGGCTGCGTGTGTGTGTGTGTGTGTGTGTGTGTGTGTGTGTGTGTGTGAGCTGTGTGGGCAGGTGTGAGTGGTGTAGCTGTTTACACAGGCCATGCACACCCGGGTCTCCAGGGTTCCGTCCCTTTTGTTACTTATTGGCAGTTTCCCTTCTGAGTCTCAGAATGTTCTCCTTTCTATCTGGCTGGCCCTCGCCTTGACCTGGACACTGCCTTCTGTCTGTCTTACTCCCTGTGCCATAAAAGGTGAAGCCGTGATTCCCCTCCCACCAAGCTTTCTCGCTGGCACCCCAGCAGTGACCCCTGCTCATTATAATATTGGGATCCCATGCTGAATAAACAGAGCGCACATCATGGGGTCTAGTCAGCTTGGATACTCTTTTGGGTGACTTCCTCATTAAGTCTAAAAAACACCAAGTTTGGCCACACCCCTTGATTTTCTTCACCTCACTTCCTCCCCTGGTTACCTTCCAGAGGCCCTGACCCACCTCTAAGACCCACTGACACGCCACATTCTCTGTGAAGCCGTCCCTAACTCCCGTGGCCTGAATAATGAGCATTTACCCATCTATCAAAACATCCATCCATTCATCCATTCATCCATTCATCCACCCACCCATCTACTCATCCATCCATCTATCCATCGACCCACCCATCTACCTGTCCATCCATCCGTCCGTCCATCCGTCCATCCATCCGTCCGTCCATCCGTCCATCCATCCGTCCGTCCATCCATCCATCCATCCATCCATATTTTCAGCAAGCACTGAGTTTTTTCTGGTATCTTGTGTTGGGTCATGGTGACAACTTAGCAAAGAGATTCGAGGAGTCTCTGCAGGGCTCAGGGAGACAGGAAAGGGCCTCTAGAGAAAATGGAATCTGGGGGCTTGCAGGACATAACCATAGAAGGGGTGAGGGCAGCTAAAGGCTTAAATCGGGTCATGGGAAAGGGAAAGGGTTAAACGACAGGGAGGAACGAGATTCTGCTGGCTCCTTGCAGCATGGTGTATCTACGAGCAGGAACTACTCAGTACGGTGAGAGGCCACGGCTTAAAGGGACAGTGGAAGTCTGTGGAGCACAGTGGATGAAAAGTCAGAGGGTAGAGATGGAAAGTTTCCTCGTGCTTTCCAGGGCGCATGGGTAATAAAGAGGAAGCACAGAGCCCAAGAGAACTAAGCCTTCCCATTTCCCAGATGCAGAAAATGGGGCTCCAGACAGCTAGCAGTACATGCAGCAGGAGATTGGCAGGGCTGGGATGAGCACAGGCAGGCAGCTCGGGAGTACACATGTTCGACTGATGAACTATGCAGCCTTTGCTCGAGCTAGGCTCAACCCTCCTCAGTGCCCTCTCTCAGCAGCCAACCTCTGGCTTAGGTCTGACTCCTCGGGGTATAGGAGACTGGGGGACCAGTGAGGACTGAAGAAAGATTTGAATTTGCAATAACATTCAAGAGAGAAATGGGACATAGGTTTTTGAGTTTTGTTTTTGTTTTTGTTTTTTTGTTTTTGTTTTTGTTTTGAAGGGAGTTCAGAGTCTTTGGAAGAGTAAGAAGAGTCTTCTACATTGAGCAGTGCAAGGGCCAAGGCAGGGAGCCTTTCCTGAGCGCCGATCCTGGGGAGATGAGAGACCCAGCAGCCCTGAGTCCAAGTGCCTCCCTCTGTCACAGCCACCTAAGTTTCCTATCTTAGCTGCCTCGCCCCTCATCTCCACATTTTACCGAGGTTTCAGCTACACGTGGTAAAAATACACCCATCTAAGCATTCGGCGTCACAACTGGTTTTTTTTTTTTTCTTTTTTTCGGAGATGGGGACCGAACCCAGGGCCTTGCGCTTACTAGGCAAGTGCTCTACCACTGAGCTAAATCCCCAACCCCCACAACTGTTTTTTTTTAAACGGTAAATCCTGTTTTTTAAAAACATTACAAAGCTAGTCCCGAGTTCCCATGTTCTCTACACCTGTTTTTCCTTGATGTTAATGTCACGCATTACCATAATACTAAGACACGTGCTCGTGGTTAGGAACAGAGTTCCAGACTGCACTTGGGTTTCACTAGCTCGTCCGTGCATGGGTCCTTCTGTTCTAGGATCCCGGGGTGCATTCAGCTCTCATGACTTCTCAGCCTTGTCCGCTCTGGGACAGTTCTCAATCTTCTTCTGTTTGTTCTGACCTTGACAGCTATGTTTGCCAAGTGTCTCTCTCTCCATTGGGGGTTGACTGGTGTTTTGTTTGAGATTAGACTGGAGTTGTGGGTTTGTGGGGAGGAGACGCGGACATCAGGAGCACATGGGGTCCACACGACTTCTGCTGGGATCCAGAGCACTTCTGCATATGTTCATGTGTGTGCAGATACACATGTGTGTGAGTGCTGGTGCCCATGTATATTGGCTAGTTTTTACTATCAACTTGAAATGAGTCACCTGGGAAGGAGTGATCTCAACCGAGGAGTTGCCTCCATCAGATCAGCCCAGAGACATGCGAGGTATTTTCTGGACTGCTAATTTATGTAGCTGCCCAGCGTGGGGCGGTGCCACCTGGGCAGGTGGTCCTGGCTTGTAGAAGAAAGTTGACTGAGCCTGCTCTGAGTGTAAGACCGTGCGCATCGGGTTTCTGATTTAAGTTCCTGCCTTGAGTTCCTGCCCCGACTGACCTGGAACTGGAAGATGAAATAAATGCTCTCCCCAAGTTGTGTTCGGCCATGGTGTTTATCCCAGCAACAGAAACCTAAATAGAACTATGTGCATATGTGTGAGCATGTATGTGGCAACCAGAGGGCAACCTTGGGTGTTGTTCCTCAATCACAACCCTTTTTGTTCTTTTTTTGTCCTTCCTTCCTTCCTTCCTTTCTTTCTTCCTAAAAAAAATTGTATTTACTTTTATTTTATGTGTGTGGGTGTTTTGCCTGCATGAACATCTTGGGCACCATGTGCAAACAGTGCCTGAGGAGGCCAGAAGAGGGCGTTGGGTCCTCTGGAGCTGGAATTACAAATGGCTACTAGCTGCCATGTGGGTGCTGGGCATTGAACCAATGCTCTTAACCACAAGCTCAGGTCCTCGGTTTTCTTTGTTTGTTTGTTTGTTTGCTTGTTTTAAGACGGGGTCACACTATGTAGCCTCAATTGGTGCTTTCAGGGTTCCTCTGGTTTGAGTGCTGGGATTAAAGGTATGTATTATCATTGCAGCCTTACCTGTTTTTCTGAGACAGGTAGGCAAGGCTGGCTGGCCGGCCAGTGAGCCCTAGCGATCCATCCATTTCTGTCTCCCAGTGCTGGGACTGCAGGTGCACGCCACCATATTCGACTTTCACGTGCATCCTGGAGACCGCAAGGTTTACTGTTGGAACACTCCTTAGCTCCAGTTTTTGGTAGCTCAGAATGCCTTCAAGCTTTCTGTCCTCCTGCTTTCCCCTCCCACCACCATGCCCAGCTGGATGGCTTTGTCAAATGTGCATACACCTGCATACCGGCACTGAAATCTAGATAAAGGAGACTTCCAGCTTTATCCAGAAAGGTTATAGACTTCCCGAGTGTTTCTCCCCATCCAGTCTCCGCCCCTGCCACAGATAACCGTTGTGTACCTTTCTGCCTGCTATGAATGGCCTTGATTGTGGGTGAGCTGCACAGGGCAGGATCACACACACGCCCTCTCCTTCACCTGCTGTTTTGGTTGTTTCAACTTCTGAACAGCAGAGTGCTTTTGAGACACACCCAGCGCTGATGGACGTGTGGGTAGGCCCAGCCCTGTCAGGGCTGTTACAGATAGAGCTGCCTAATACATTCTTGTGCATTTTCTCTGTGGGCATTTTGTGCTCTTTGGTTTGGAGAGCCCAAGAAGAGGTGGGGGAAACTTTCACCTCCTCTCTTTAGCTCTCCTCCCTCTCTCTCTCCCGAAGACGTTCTAAAAATACCTGCCTTCTCGCTCTCTGCAAATGGATGAAGGAAGAATAAAAGCCTTTAAGAGGAGCAGAGGAAAAAGCTCCTGCTAGGAGTTGGACATTTTGTGCATCAGCGAGTCTCAGCTCAGGCCCCTGATAGTGGCGCCGTCCAGGTCCTGGTGTCCATCCTGTCCCTCCTCACTAGTCTGACACCTCCATTCTGTACTCACGACCACACCAGACCCTTCGCCATGCTTTGACAAGAGAGATCTTTCCAAAACAGTAGCCAAGCCCCAACTGGCCATATGGCATTAAGCCCCCTCCCCCACAACCCCAAGCTTTCTTTTCTCTTAGGAAAACCCTCCAAATCTTCACTGTGGCTCTGCTCACCTGTCTGCCTCATTCTCCACACCCAAAGACTCTTGTCCCAGCTTTAGTGTCTCCACTGACTCTTTGCTCTCCCAGGAAGATCTGTGTAGCACACTCTGGTTCTTTAGGACTCTATTCTGTTGTCTGTCTGTGAAGGCCTTCCCTGACCACAGTTCAGGTATCAGTCCCTCTCCCTCCCACCTGTTCCCCCATCCCACCATGCTGCCTTCTGTCCTATGGGTATGCCTTTTCTGAACCTATATAATACGTAGCTTTTAACCTCTGACTTGCTCCTCTATCTCCTTCCATTCTGCTCTCCCTCCCTCCCTTATCTTTTATTCATTCTATAATCTGTCTGTCTGTCCACCCACCCCTTTGCAAGTTAGGGATGGAACCCATGGCTTTGCACTTGTCATACAAGGGGCTCTATCCCTGAACCCCATTCTTAGTACTGTGCCTGGCTACTTTCACGAACCAAAATGCTTTCAGAGCCCATTTGATAATATTCTATCACACAGCTGTAACACACTGCGCCCATTAACAAATAGCTCCACTCTTGGACTCTCGTGAGCTTGCTGCTTTGGGTATTTTCGCATTTGTTTCGATTCTCTTGGCTGTGTTCACAGGATGAAGCTCCTTAGTCACACAGTAGTTCTATGTTTAGATTTTTGAGTGACTGCTGCAAAGCAGCTATGAGTCTAAATTCTGACCGCCAGTGTGTGTTCTACTGCCACATCCTTGTCGTCTCTTATTTCTCTGTGTCTTGTTTTTAGCCACCTGAGTGGGTGAACCTGTTTCTCATTGAGGTATTGGTTTGTATTTCCCTAGTGACTGATAGTGCTAATCATTTTTCCAGATGTGCTTCCTGGCCATTGTAGAAATGCTCATTGAAATCCTATGTTCATTTTAAAGTTCAACTACTGATCTTTTTTGTTTTTTACTTATAAAGCTTTCAAGTACTCTGAATATTTGTCCCTATCAGATATGACTTACAAATATCATTTCCTCTTCTGTAGGATTGTATTGTTCTATTTCTTTTAGGTAGAAACCCTGAAATCATGGGTTATAAAACTTTCTGAAGTCTAATTTCTATTTATTTATTTATTTATTTATTTATTTATTTATTTATTTATTTAAATTGAAAAAAAATTATACAATATATTCCGATCGCACCTTTCCCCTCCCTCAGGTCCTCCCCACCTCCCGACCCAGAACACAAAACCAGAAAACAAAATATTTAAGCAAAATACCCAGAAAGAAAACAAAATGCCCAAACAAAGCAATATGTAAAGTCTAATTTTCTTGAAATATACATTACTTACACATTTGATGTTCTTTCTTTTTAAAAGAAGATTTATTTAAAAATTTTATTTCTGTGTGTCTAGGCAGATGTATGATGCTGTATGTGCATACGGATGCTGGAGAAAGGCTTCAGATCCTCTGGAGAGGGAGTTCCAAGAGCTGTGAACTCCCGTGTGGAACGCAGTTCTTTTGGAGCAGTGCATGATCCTAACTGCTTTCATGCTGTCTCTAAGAAGCTGTTGACTAGTCCAAGGTTATACAGACTTATGCTTAACTTTCTTCTAAGAGTTGCAGCTTACAGCCCTCATCCGTTTCAGATCAGTTCCTAACACATAGAAAAACAGGGCCTAGTCTCACCCTTTAGTTGGTGGATATCAAATGATCTTAGCTTCTTTTGTTAGAAAAGATTATTTTCAGGCTGCTGAGATGGCTTACAGGGTAAAGGCTCTTGCTACCAGGCCTGATGATCTGAGTTTGATACCCAGAACACATGCACATATGCACACACGCATACGCATACGCACACATGCATGCATGCATGCACACATGTGCACACTCATAAATAAACAAATGAGTTAATCTTAAAGGTTAGTCTTTACGGGGATCGGCAGATAGGTTAGGTCATGACTGTTCTCTAAGAGTTGAGCTCTGTCAAAGTGCTGGCCTGCTCCAGCTTTTCCAGTGTCTGTCGCTCTCTTTGAAATTCAGCTTTTTAAAAAATAAATGACAGGGCCTGGGGAGATGTAAGCACGAGGACCTGGGTTCAGATTCTGCAGCGCATACACACACACACACACACACACACACACACACACACACACCCATACACCACGCCCTCCCACCACACCACAATGACACACACACCCCCACACAGCATACATAGACCACATACCACACACACACCACATACACACCACATAGGCACACACACCACACACATATACACACACCACACACACCACACACCACACACATATACACACACCACACACACCACACACCACACACCACATACCACATACATACACACCACACAAACTACACAAACCACACACACATATACATACCACACACACACACATGCACGCACACACATACACACAGCCAAGCAGACAGGAGCTCCGGGAGCTCCTCCGACAGCCAGCTTTGCTCAGTCAATCCAGTGAAAGACCCTGTCTCAAAAAACAAGGGAGCAGTTGAGGAAGATACCCAATGTTGACCTCTGGCCTTCACATGCATATCCATACATGTGCATACATATGTGCACAGACATGGGCACTGTACACAGGAATGCACCCATTAACGTGTGCACACTCACACATGTACATACCAGCACTCGCTGAGCTGTATCCCCAGCCCTGGTTTATGGTCTTTTGTTATAGCAGCCCACGTGGGCTTGACATACAGGCAGGTTCTTTTTTTTTTTAAATATGCTTTTTACATCTATTTGTTTGTTTGTTTATTTATGTGTGTGTATCGACACATGTGGCACATGCTCATGCTACAGAAGATGTGTAGAGGTCAGAGGACGATCTCTAGGGGTTGATTGCTTCCTTTAACATGTGGTTTCTGTAACTCCCAGGCCTGGTGGGAGGTACCCTTACGCACTGGGACAGAAAGCTGACCAAGACTCACCGTCTCTAGTTCTCCTGGTTCTGGTGCACGCAAGATATAGGGACTGCGAGTGCGGCTCGGTAGCGGAGAGAGAGCCTTCTGTGCTGTGCTGCCAGCTCTGCCCGGTCTATTTGGGTAAGAGCTGCTTGGGATCAATTATGGATGAGGCTCTGCAGGAGAGGAGTAAGAGGGCTGTTGTCTACTTTGAAAAATTAATGGGAGCTGATTAATACGGCACGCAGACCCTTCTGCTTCAGCACAGAGAGGCACGGTCTCGGCAGGAGCTGGGGCGGGGGCAGCACCCTGCGTGTCTGTGTGCTGTGGGGTTCCACTCTAGACTCCCCTGGAGAAATCCGAACAGTTTGCCCAAAGCATGGTAAAGTGAGGGTGCTTACTTATTCTTAACTTACGATGTCTAATATGGAAAAGTAAAGCATTTACACAAGTTGATAGGTAAAGATAATGTTAACTTTTTTTTTGAGGCCAAGTCTGAAGCAACCCAGGCTGGCCTCAAATTTACTCTGTATCTGAGGCTAGCCTTGAACTTGTGATCCCCTGAGAGCTGAGACTGTAGGCGTGCACCATTACATTCAGCTTTGGATCAGTGTGTGTGTGTGTGTGTGTGTGAGTGTGTGTGTGTGTGTGTGTGTGTGCGTGCGCGCGAGCGCGAGTGTGTGTGTGCTCACCTGTGGAGGTCATAGGTCAACATCAGGTGTATCCTTCAGCGGCCCTCCACTTTAGTTTCTGTGATTTGTGTCTCTCACTGAACCTGGAACTCACTAATTTGACTAGCGTGGGGGATCTCTAGGGATCTTCCTGTCTGTGCCTCGGGGATGCTTTTTATATGGGGTAGTGGGGAACCAAACTCAAGTTTTCATGCTCATGTGGCAAGCAATTTACCACCTGAGCATCTTCCCAGAACTCCTGCTTCCTTCTCACCACCATTCTAAGTTTTTCACCTGCTGGGGAATCAGACCTAGGCAAGTGCTGTACCACCAAGCTCCTATGATGTAAGTACTCTACTACTGAGCCCATACTAGGTAAGTACTCTACTACTGAGCCCATACTAGGTAAGTACTCTACTACTGAGCCCATACTAGGTAAGTACTCTACTACTGAGCCCATACTAGGTAAGTACTCTACTACTGAGCCCATACTAGGTTAAGTACTCTACTACTGAGCCCATACTAGGTAAGTACTCTACTACTGAGCCCATACTAGCTAAGTACTCTACTACTGAGCCCATACTAGCTAAGTACTCTACTACTGAGCCACAGGCCCCTGTTCTCTAAGAACATGCTTTAAGGCCTTGGAGAAACTGAGATCCTGTGGAACTCACTCCAGCGTCTCAGCTGGCTGGCTCCCTCCATTGGATCTGGCTCTCTACATGGAGCCTGACCCTGGGACCCACCTCCAAAGCAGCCCTCAATCTGCAGGCTGTTGAAGCTGGATCATTATGCTGGGTCCCCCATTCTGTGATATCAACCCATCCGACACAGGCTAGCCTCCGACTTCACGAAGAATCGGAAACTGTATGATCCATTAGGCTTTGTCTGGTGTCTCGATCATCTTTCAAACACTGGGGCCCCGTGACTGGAAGAGCATGGGAGGGAAGGGTGGGACCCTTCCCCTCAACTTCAGCTGTGTGATTGAGGGCAAGCCGGGGCTCGGGAAGCCTTTTTGGTTTGGAGATGACTAATCTGGCTCTGGCCTGAGAATAATTCCAGTCTGGCTGGCTGGACGGCCCGTTTCCATGGTGACGGTTGTTATTGGTAACTGAATAAGCATCTCAGAGAACAGCTCTGGAGTTGATGGCTTTCCCTTCCAGTTGGAGTTGAGAGGAGCCAGGCTTGGGCTGAGATCCTCAGCGTGGACTCACTGCTGCAGTGTGAGGTCTGGCAAACTGAATCCACCTTTCTATTTCCCCCCTGAATTCTGCGTCCACAGAAGAAGACACAGACTAACTTGTTCTCTGTGTTCTAGTGTCTTCAGAGATGCTGAGGGGCACAGGGGCATACCAAACTTGAACCCTGATTTGTCAGCTCCTGAATTGCTTGCTCAGTTTACTGCCTTGCCTCTGTCCCGCCTGCCCCTCCCCCACCCGGAGCATACACAGAAGCCTTATCAGACCCCCCTCCCAGTGACACCATCAGCCTACTTAATTATATGCGGGGACAGTTAGCATATTCCACAAGTGACTGCTAGTCCAGAGACTATGCTAGAAATGGCTAGTCAGGGAGACTCCCTTAGATGAGGTGACCCCACAGTTATCAGGCAAGCAGGGCACAGAGTAACTGCAGAGATCTGCTGGCCAGGTCCTGTCTCAAATTCCTTGTGGTCCGCTCTACATTTCTTCTCCCTCCCAGAGAGGAACAGAAGCCAGACCACTCTGTGGACGGCCTCTGGCCATGGTGCTAATTCCCCATCCTCCCTCCCCCTTCCACTGCCCATCTCCCTCCGTTTCTCCCTCCCTTCTCTCCATCTCCTTTCTCCTCTTGCTCTGCAAAAATCATTTCAGCACAGTTTGCCCTTGTTGCTTTCCCATGAACTTTTTTGGAATATCTGTCAGGTCCAGAGCCGTGCTGCCTGCCGGCTGTGCAGAGTGGCTGTACAAAGCTTACACTTCAGTTCTTGAAGGTCCCATCCCACAGCAGAAAAAAGAAACATGTGTGGGTGCTGGCCGGCCACCCACATTCGAGGTGTGGTACTCTTCTTTGGGGACCTGTCTCAATGGCTTCTGATAGACCTGTTACCTCCCTCCACTGTGAAACTGCCTGCCTCCTTTTCTCCTTGGATGTGATTGTTGGGGTGGCTCCAAGCTCGACCCCAGGTGGCACTACCTACGGCTCCTTACTTCAGTTCTTACCTATTCTGCAGCTCCTCAGAGGAAACCTGCCAGCTCACGCCTCTGCTCCAGGCTATGGACCTGTGTCACTAGGGACCGTGCCACAGCTCCTAGATGACCCTAGAAGTTCATTTACAGTTGAACACCATTCTTCCTCACACCTCCACAGACCCCCGTGTTAAAGTGCTGCTCCTCAGTGTAGTGCTAATAGGCTCGAAGGAAACTTTAGAAGACAAGGCCTAGAGGGAGGCCTTAAGTCACTGGAGGCTCCTTGAAGGGAATCATGGGACCCTGACCCTGCGTTTTATCTCTCTTCTTGGCCAGGGCATGAATAGTTTGTTTTTTTTTCTATCACACTAATGAGCCTCACTGCAGACCACAGAGCGGGACCATGATCATGGCAGCAACTCTGGTGTTTGGTTATAAGATGACTCACCAAACCTTCTCTTCTGGTTCTCATTTCCTGCCTCCCGGACAGAGCTGCCCTTGCAATGGTCAAGGCAGGTGCCTTAATTAGGGTTTCATTGTGTGAAGAGACAACATGACCAAGGCAATTCTTTTTTTTTCCCCCCATTGGTGTTCTGTATCCATGCATGTCTCTGAGATTACAGACAGTTATGAACTGCCATGTGGGTGCTGGGATTTGAACCCGGGTTCTTTGGAAGAACAGCCAGTGCTCTTAACTGCTGAGCCATCTCTCTCCAGCCAGACCAAGGCAACTCTTATAAAGGAAAACATTTACTAGGGGCTGGCTTACAGGTTCAGAGGTTCCGTCCATTATCATCATGGTGGGAAGCATGGCAGTGTGCAGACAGACATGGTGCTGGAGGAACTGAGGGCTCTACATCCTGATCTGAAGGCAGCCTGGAGGAGAATGTTCAACACTGGGCGGAGCTTGAGTAGTAGCAGACCTCAAAGCCCACCCCCACAGTGACACA
The DNA here is from genome assembly GCF_021556685.1 of Rattus norvegicus. Classification (NCBI taxonomy): domain Eukaryota; kingdom Metazoa; phylum Chordata; class Mammalia; order Rodentia; family Muridae; genus Rattus; species Rattus norvegicus. Next base: position 151,591,647 of record NC_141536.1, read on the forward strand.
CTTCCTCCAACAAAGCCACACCTACTTCAATAAGGCCACACCCCCTAATAGTGCCACTCCCTATGACCAAGCATTGAAACACATGGATCTGTGGGACCCAGACCTATTCAAACTGCCACAGAAATGGGGGCTTTTCCTCATACTTTCTCTTCCCCACTCCTACATCCAATTCCCCACCAATACCTGTTAGTTCGTTCCCGAAAGACATAGACTCTTCCCATATGGCCGCACCTTTGCACCACTGTCTTAATCTGCGTGGTGGGTGCTTGCTTGGAACTGCTATGCGTCCTTTGCAGCCCCTGACCATTGATACTATAGTTAGAATGTCTTTAAAATTCAAACGAACTTCCTCAGCCCCCGCCCCCTGCCTACCACCTCCCACACACCTCTCTGCTTCTTAAGATACGGGGACAGATGCGTCCACTGCTTTCAGTTTAGACCCAGACCGTTTCAACTCTGGTGGCAGGACAGCCATGATCCTGTGTGACTTGTGGGGCTGAGTCAGCAAAGTCTTTCCCCTGGGTTCAAAGCTCATAGATAGGGCTTTCCTGACTAAACTCCCTCCTGTTCCTGTGGAGCAGATGTGAGGGAGGCCCTGGTTGTGTGGGTTTCTTGAGTGTTAGTATTTAGGAAGAACCAGAATCTCTTTGGGTAGGGGGTGTGGTGTGAGGGCAGGCAAAGCCCTTGGTGGACAGGGTTCCTCTGACCCCTCTGCTTTTATACAGCATTGAATAGGTGCCCAGGTAAAGTCTACCCACCTCCGTGGGCCTCTATGTAAGAGCAGGCAAAGGTCAGCAGGGGGCTCATGGATGGCTGTGATGCAGACAAACACCAGAGAGAGGGATGCTATCAGAAAATTAACAGATGACAACCTCCACACAGTCAATTTCTAACCCCCTTGAAAGGATCTTTAGGCATCTAATTGACACATTTCGAGAGACACACTGACTAGTTAGACATCAATTGACACCCTTATTAAATATCAATTAACACATTCCCTAACTTGATATTTAATTAGCTTTCCGGAGCTGTTCTTTTAAGGGCCAATTAAACGCCTGGAATATTCGTACATGCTGATCCCACCGCTAAGCGATTGCCCATGAATCCTCGTCACGAGTCCTTCGAAGCGGATTTCAAAATACATGCCAGGACCGACAGCCAGAATTTTAAGATCCATCACTGCACGACTAACAAGCCGTATTCTCTCCAAGATTACAAATAAAAGGCATAAGCAGCTCTTGGACTGTGGGTAACTCTATTTCCTGATTGTAGAAAAACTGTTAAGGCAAACAACCCAGACCTCTGCCTCCAGGCAGAGTTGCGATGCATTTAATTGTGGTACTATTAACTATATATACATATCATGTACTAAAGTTCACAGTAGAGGTCACCAAGAGGTCACTGGGACAGTTCCACAGGGGAAGCAATCACGATGACCCAGGGGTCTCGGTGAAGTGGGGTGATTCATCAAAGAAGGATCTTACATCGGGGAACATTGTTTCCTGCTGTCCAAGGATGTCTTGTGGGCTAGCCTAGATTAACTTCAGACCATAGCTTAGGCTAGCCTGTGGATATTATAGGGTTCATATAGTAAGGGTTACCAGATCCTCAGTCATGGGGAGAAGTTACTGGAGGTGGTAAGGTCCCTGTCACCAACAAACAGGGTGTGGGAAGAAGCTAAAAGCCTGGGTCACTCCTGGGGGGATTAGGATCGGCTTCCAGGATTCATGCCTAGGGACTTACACTCCCTATGTCTCTGACTGGAAGATCTTTGCTATGCCATCCCCTCTGTGTGGCTCTGTCATCACCATCACCTCTCATAGAAGATTCCCTGGATCGGTGAGGTCCGTTATATCCACCCAGCAACTTCCAGTTCTTAGGCACATTGAAAGCCGTGTAACAGACACTAAGAGATGAGAAGACTGAGTGAGGCAAACAGCAACATGTCCCAGGGTTCACAGCACCACTCCGGCAGAGCTCAAAGGAGAACACTGTCTTTTTTTTTCTTTTCCTGCTGGACCAGCAGCCTAGCCCCGAGGACACGTGCTGAAGAATGGAATTTAGGGTTAAAATACCCATAGCGCTCCCAATCCTAACCTATATTTAACAGGCCTAATTTTGTATGAATAGTGTCCATTAAATAATTAACGTTCCTGAAAATAGTCAGGGCTCTTTTATGCCTTTTTATTCCTGGAACATCAAACCCTTTCAGATCATCATTAATTAAGACTCTTGATGTGCCCCAGAGGTAGCCAGACACCTGCAGAAACTTGGTAATTGGTTCTGAATCCCGAGACAGTCTGTATTTCAGAGTCTGCCTGATTCCGGGGCTGCTGAGGAAGTGGGAAGAGGCTTAGCAGGCAAGATCCAGGCACGGGTTGGTCCCCTGGACTGCTGGTATCAGCCACGCGTCACCCGCACTTTTCTGTCCACCGCCACATGTGTGCCACTTGACCTCATGACGGATGGAATCCTCTCCCTGCATGTGGAAAACGTCGGTAGCTCAGACCCTCAGCTGTTTCTTCCAAAGTGGCTGATCCACACCGAAAACCTCGGCACATCCCCACACACCGGGGTCGGGATGGAGATTTACCCCGGCTTATTTTATTTTTTATTTTATGAGAGAGGGTCTCACTGTAGAATGTTGGCTGCCCTGTAGCTCATGATCCTCCTACTGCACCCCCCAAGGGGGGAGCGTATAGGTCGGTGCACCGTGCACCGTGCACAGTTCCCGGTTGCTTTAGCCACACATTTGATTCAGGGTTTGACCACCCCTTAGGTAGCTTGGCTGATGTTTTGAAGCCAGTTTAGCTGGGGTGTGCCAGGAGGGAACTGAGGGTCTGCTGACCTGGCTTCTGAGGTACAGCTGAGGATAAGCTCCAGGGACATTTCCTCAAGTTGTCCAGTTGCTGACAGTTTCTGTCCGGGTTATCACCACCACCACCACCACCACCACCACCACCACCACCACCACCACCACCACCACCACCACTGCCACCGCCCCACCATCACCACCACCACCACCACCACCACCACCACCACCACCGCCCCACCATCACCACCACCACCACCACCGCCGCCGCCCCACCATCACCACCACCACCACCACCACCACCGCCGCACCACCACCACCACCACCACCACCACCACCACCACCGCCGCCCCACCATCACCACCATCACCACCACTACCGCCGCCGCCGCCGCCGCCCCCCCCCCACCACCGCCCCACCACCACCACCACCACCATCATCATCATCTTCATCATCTTGTTATTGTGACTTATATTTTACTCTCTCTCTCCCCTCTCCCCTACGTCTATGTGCGTGCACATCACACTGCAATTGTCAAGATCAGGAGGCCAACTTGCACAGTCCTCTCCTACCGTGTGGGTCCCAAGGTTCACACTCAGGTTATCAAACTTGGTGGCAAGTGCCTTTACCCACTGAGACATCTTTCTGGGCCCTATCTAGAGCCTGGGTACTCTAGAACCCGTCATCCTCCTGCCTCAGCGTGCGGAATACCGGGATTCCAGTGCGTGCTAGGGGGCCACCACACCTGGCAGTGAGCCTTTCGTGCTCTTCACATCCCTCCAGGCCTGCAGGACCAACCCTCCTAACCACCCCTGCCATTCATTAATTCAACAAATCTTCACTGAGCAATTACTATGTGCTTTGTGCCATTTAAGGCACTGGAACCTTGGCGGTGACATAGAGGAGCTCATCAGTGAGTGATCCCTGGTCACTCCTGAGATGCGATCCAGGTTTTATTTTGTGTGTGGGTGTCTTTAGGTAAATGTGTTGGGGGTGAGGCAGCCTCAGGGGCTGAGATGAGTGTCCATTCATTCCCAGTGTGTTACTTTTGCATATCTATGAGAAAATAACTGATAAACTAAGGAGAGAATATGTCTTTTGGCTCACAGTTTCAGAGGGCTCCAGCCATCATGGGGGTGGGGGTTGTAGGTCATCTCACATGGTGGCAGGAAGGAGACAGGGAGATAGGAAATATCTCCCCAGCAGTCCGCTCTCAGTACCCTCTTCCTCAGGCTGGGCCCCACGTCCTAAGTTTCCAGAGCCCTCTGCCTCCCCAAAGCAGCGCTGTGCTGGTAAAGTGATGTTAAAGTAATTAAGTCTTCAGGCCGGCAGACTCTTAAAGATTGCATTTCAAAGCCTGCACATCACAGAGATGTTTTTATTCTGTGCCTTAAAAAAAAAAAGAGCCCTGTGATTAATTTATTTTGAATTAATCACCTAACACATCTCACAGTTTGTTGACAAACATCGGTGAATGACGCATCTCCTCTGATTGAGGAGGAAATGCAGAGGGAGGGGATCATGGTTGGCATTTAATCGTGCTCCTCACTGAAGCTGAGAAAGCCTGAGCCTGGTGCTTGGCGTCAGGGACAGGCGAGCGTGTGTGTTTTATGCCTGAAATAAAGCCTTTGCTTATCGACTAATTCCGAGCGCTTGTTCCAAGTCAGCCTTAGACCGGGGCTAGCCTGTGGATGTTGGAAGGATCTGTTTAAGGAGAGCATTGTGAGGCGAGTGACCCTTCCCCCGTCCTGCACATGAGATGCCAGGCTGTGTCCGCCCGTTGCTGTCTCTTCTCTTGCTGTTGGTTTTGGGAGGCTGAGGAATCTGGAATGTTTTATAAGGACTCTGATCAGACGGCTTCCACAAAAGGCGAGTCATTTTTCAGATGTGCTCATTAGCACGCTCTTCCATGTCCACGTTCTCAGGCTTCCTGTCCTCGGCCCTCCCTGTGCTCGGATGTAAATGAGCAGGGAACAAGAACAAATGTGAACAGTCCGAACTGTCACGGACGACGCCCTACAAACGGTGGCAGAGTCACAACAGTGACAGGTTGGCCCGGAGAGAGGGCTTTCCGTCTGAACTGCTGTGTGGCCAACAAGCAAAGTGCTCACCCTCTCTGTGCTTCATTCTCTTCAGGCATCAGGCTCCCACATCTTTTGTGAGGTTGAATGGAAGTTTCGTCACAGAAAGTGGTTAGAGTGTCTTTAAACACTTAAAAATGTTTAGTACGAAAAGTCATTGGGGGACTGGGGAGATGGCTTGGTGGGCAAAGTGCTTGTTGTGCAAAACACGAGGATCTGAGATCAGATGCCCAGCACCCATGTAAGAAGCTGGGTGTGGCAGAAGTGCCAGAGATATGGAGACAGGAGGATCCCTGGGTCTTGCTGGTCAACCAGCAGAGAGAGTCTGCCTTTGAAAATAAGGTGGAGGATGTCCGAGGAGACCAATGCCTGAAGCTGACCTCTGAACCCCATGTGAGTGTGCGTACACACACACACACACACACACACACACACACACACACACATTTTAGCATCCCCACCACCATAATTGTGGTCATGATTAGTTATGGAAAATTCCACTGGGGAAATGGCTTTGTGGTGAACTGTGAAAGAAGATCCGGCAGCAGTTAGGCAACAGCAGGGAAGACAAGCGCTCTTGTGCAAAGCCTTGTGTGTTGCGGGGGAGGCTTGGGATGCATTTGGGGAGCTGAACAAAGCTGGTGGGGTCTGAGCAGGACGATCCAGGGAGAATTTGATTCAAGTAAGGGCAGAGAGACAGGCTGGAGCTTCTGCAGTTAGGATCTATGCTCTGTCTCCATCCCAAGAGCAGGAATTGGCAATGAAGGGTTTGAGCAGACAGGAGCAACATCTGCCTTGAGGTCTGAAAGGCTCCTCCAGTAGCTTTAGGAGCTGGTGAGGTTAAGGTGGAGGTAGGAGCCTAGAGAAAATGGTGAAAAAGCTAAGAGGTGGACCTCACAGGAGTTGGGGATTGTGAGATGGTGTTTTGGTTGCTTTTTCCAGTTGCTGTGATAAAATAATCTGATCAAAACAATTTAAGAGGGAAAGTCTCTTCTGATTCACGGCTCCAGGTTACCCTCATGGCAGCAAGTCACAGTGGCCGGAACTTGAGGGAGCTGGTCACATCACATCCACAGTCAAGAAGCAGAGCAGCAAAGTGTAACCCATGCATGCTGCTGCTTAGTTCCCTTCCTCCATTCACACAGCCCAGGATCTTGGCTAGGGAATGGTGCTGCCCACAGTGGGCAGGTTTTCATAACTCAGTGAACAAGATCAAGAGAGTCCCCCCCAGGCCCATTTCCAAGGTAAGTCTACATTCTGTCAAGTTGACAACACTAACCACTGCAGTGAGGGAGAGGAAGAAAGCCAGGATGGTGCCTCTCTGTGAGTCTGCTTCCCCACTAGGTGTACTGTAGCACCTGGGTGCAAGGATGGTGGGGGATGGGATTGCTTCACCGCTCTGAGCTTCAGTTTCCTCCTTGGTGACAGTCAGCACACGGCCTTTTCCTGTAAGCCTGACAGTGGCAGCTGGGCCTCTGCTGTTGAGGCCGTTGGCAGAGCAGAATGCAGTCTTTTCACATTTCTGCACCTCGTTTTCCGTATCTGTGAAGTAAGACCAGAACCAGTTGCCCACAGGTTCTTGTGATCCAGCAAGGGGTTGAAGTGGGGAGCTTTATGTGGAACCAGGCAAACCTGAGTGTGTGTGGGGTATTTCTTCTTCCCACTTCCTCTTGTCTGTAACATGCCCTAACATGTACATCCATGTGCAAGCAACATACATGTACACACTCCAGCCAATTTCATATCCCAACACTCACAAAGATTCGCAGTATCCAAATTCACACACCCGCTGAGACAGGCGGAAGGAGACTTGGCTCGGAACTGAACACTGTTAAGTTCTATGGGAATGTTCATGCCAGGTTAGGGGATTAACTTAGTAAATAAGGTGCTTACTGCACAATTATGAGGATCCGAGTTCGATTCCAGCACCAAAGCAAAAGCCTCTATTCACATAAACACTCATGCATGCATTTATACACATATACATACTCCACACAATGCTTGTAAGTGTTAACCACAGGGTCCTTCTTCCTCTTCTTCTTCTTCTTCTTCTTCTTCTTCTTCTTCTTCTTCTTCTTCTTCTTCTTCTTCTTCTTCTTCTCCTTCTTCTTCCTCAAATAAGCTAGGCTATTGGGGGCCGTCAGACCTTTCGCTTATACCTGGCTGCCTTGAGCAAGAAGCTGTTGAAATCTACCAACTCCTCTTTTGATGACTGACTAGAGCATTGTGCTTTGAATGCTTAATGGGCCCACTGGGAAGACCCCTCCTCAGTACCTCGTGGGACAAGTAAGTACCTTAGCAACCTCAGCTGCTGGTAACATCACAGCAGCTGCTTCAGGAGACCTTGCTCCAGTCAGACCTGCGCTAGACAGCTCGCACTGGCTTTGGAAGACTATGTTCTAGGCCAGGCTAACCCGGAGACCTAGACATCACTGTTCACCCAGCATCCATTCCTACCTGGCACCATCGTCACTCAAGATGAAGGGGGACACTTCCCAATGCCTAGCCAGAGGCCTGTGGCTGGTGCACTGTGAGGCTTGTGACAGGGTCATTTCCAAGTGCCTTGGTTTCTCCTTTTCTAATATGGTAAAATATCCTGACATATTTCCTGTCAGCTGCTGGGTCTCTCTGTAATACAGCTGTGCCCTTTGATTATTATGGTGGAAGAAAAACAGGATTTCCCCATTTTCTTTGTATTTTAATTTCTTTGAGGACTCTATTTCTGTAACTAAAGATTGTGACTGTACACAGTTCGAAGTTGGATTTGTCAGAGCATTGTGGTGACTTTTGGGTTCTGTGCCACATCTGGCAAGACTTTTACTTGTTTAACACTCAATGTTTAATGAAACGATTTACTTGATTTTTTTCCAATACCTTTGCGGATGAGGCTGTAATTCCACTGAGGTTTATCCTGATAGAAGACGTGGGAAACAGAGCCAACTTATCTAGATTTTTTTTCTTCTTCCCTGGTTTTCTCATTCTCACTAAATTTAACATTTCTCTGGTGAATAAGGTCACACCCCTGAATACCCTGAACCCCGCTGTCTTCAGAACTCTTCCTATTGGCAGTATTGATCTGTCCGCTCATCAGTGACTAAGTATTCATTGCCGTAGTAACTAATATGTTCGCAAAACTTGTGATATTTATATAATCTGACCAAAGCAACTTAAAGGAGAAAGGGTTTGCCCCGGCTCACAGCTCCAGAGGGGTTACAATGGAAGACACAGTCACAGGAGTGTGAGGCTGCCACAGTAGCAGAAGGTTAAAAGTTCCAAAGGTGGTTAAAGAATTCCAGACAAAGTTATATATTAAACAAAACAAAACAAAACAAAACCAAAAATACCCACTGTCTTAATTACTTTTCTATTGCTGTGAGAGATCACCATGACCAAGACAGCTTAGAAATGAAAATGTTTTATTTTTGAGCTTAGAGTTTCAGAGAGTTAGAAACCAAGGCCATCCTCTCTCTCAGTCTCTCTGTCTCTCTGTCCCCCCACCCTCCTCCCTTCCTTCCTTCCTTCCTTCCTAACCTGGGGTTGATGGTGTGAGTGTTTTGAAACTTCAAAGCCTGCCCCCAGCATACACCTCCTCCAACAAGGTCATACCTCCTAAACCATTCTCACTCAAGCCACCCAGGCAACCCTTAGATCTGCAGTGGGAGACAGCTGAAGAATTCCAGACCTCAGAGGAGAAGAAAGTGCAAAGGCAGGGTGAGGGTTGCAAGCCTTGGTCGCTAGGAGATTTCAGAGAGCCACCAAGGGCTAAAGCATTGTGGGTCCTGATAACAACATTCAGCCCTGAGAGGAGCTGTGAGTGTTGGCATTCTAAGCCCAGAAGAACAAGGCCCTGCAGATACTGGAGCTCATCTCCAGTTCTCAGAGCTTAGAGCCTGAATCCTGAGGGTTTGGAGCTCTGCTCAACAGTCTTTGGAACTCGGGGCCATCAACACTAAGGGACTTTCTCTTTGCCTACCAGTGATCCCTATGTGTGCAGAGTGAAAAGAGCCCCAAACTAGCCAACTGTGGCAAAAAGAAAAACACCAGTGTGGAAATCTCTAGGGCAAGAGCTTGGTGTTTACTGACGCCAGATGCTTACAGCATCCAGAACTTTATAATCTCGGCAGCTCTATTAAAAAACATACACAGAAACGTGAGATGGATTTCACCACCACATTCTATTTATTGCCACACATTTTAAAAATATTCTCACTTCAGCATGCAATCCAAGTAGAAATTTATTAATGAGAGCTTTTCCTGCTTCTGTTTTTCGGTAGTGTCTTACACATCTCCTGTCTATTTTACCCTGGTGCTACCCACAGTCCAAGTGTTTAAAAATGAGTGGTTATCGCACTTGACAGCACTGCTGTGTGATCTGAACCTGGATTTCACTAAGACCCAGTGACAGGACCTGGGGAATGCATCCTGCTGACAACAGGGTTGTCCTCTCCCTCATCACTTAGTTGTATGAGGCGCACAGGTTCCCGCTCTCTGCAGAGCGGCCCCAGTGAGTCTCCTAGAAGAGGTCCCGCCCTTTCACTCAGGCAGGGGTGGCTGCACAGCTTCTAACCTGGCCTAGGAGTGTGGGAGAGCATCTCTAGGTTCGTGGCAGGCAGTGCTAGCAGCCCGTCCCTTTTCTTCTATCTCACAGAGCTGTCTGAAACCACTCAGAAGTCAGGACGGGCTGAGATGGGGTAGCGCCGCGCTTCCCTAGGGAATGCAGGAGAGGCAGACACCGTCATGGGGTCAGGGAATTCATTCTGCCTGATTCTGGCATCGGTTGCTGAGGTCAGAGTTCACTGGCGGTGGGCACATGACTCAGATCCCAACCCGTTCCAGCTGTGACAGCGTCCCGCTAATCAGCTGCCACCGTCTTCTCTTCAAGGCTAATGATGAGGTAATGAGTTTGCTAGAAAAGTGGGTCAGAACCCCATTAACTCTTGCTCACCTGTGGCTGCAAGACTGCTTCACCAGCTGGGCTCCAGGATAGGGGAGAGCTGGAATGGCGGACCCTTTGCGAAATCAGTTGGAAGACCCAGCCTTACAACACTGAGAATCTGGGGTGAAACCCGAGTGTCCCCCAACTTCTTGGAGCCCCATTTCTTGCTCTGCTGCCAGGTCCTCAGACAGGAGGCCAGTGTCAGCCATGTGGTTAGTACACTAGACATGACTCCATTTAATCTTCCGGGCATCCCCACGGGGGAGGCTGTGCTGTGATTTCCCCATTTTGCAGATAAGGACCCTGAGGCTCGGCAAGGTGAAGGAGCCCACCCAGGGGGCATCTAATGTTTGCACCTTGCAGACTGTAGCCCTTTTGTAAAGCTTTTATCTGCACGGGTATGGGGTCGGGTTGAGGAGGTTAGAGGCAAGGTCATTTAACTTTTGTGCATCCTGCCCACATAGGCACTTCTCTAATGGTGGCAAACCCCTCTCTCTCTCCTCATAGACACACAGCTGGGGTGCAGGGTGGTCCAGGGAGTAGGGTGGGCAAGAGGCACCAGCATACTTAGGAAAAGCTGAGCTGTTCTGTTTCGTGTGTGAGAATTCTGAAGACATACATAAAAACAAGCAACCGAGTGACAGTGACAATCTTTCTCATGCTACCTGGCTTTGCTCCTGTTCTGCTCCCCTGGGCTCACAGCATCTGTAGGCAGGAGGGGACATCCGGGTGGGACCAGCCAGTGGCTCCTTAAGTTGCTCGACTTGACCCAGGCCTGTACCATCGTCATACATATCCATTTTACTGATAGGGGAACTAAAGCATCACCTGGAACCACACGGGGGTGGACAGCGATCTAGAGATCCATTATCTCCGGGGTCTCCTGAGGGGTGTAATGCAGGTAGGCAGGCTGTGTGCTCACAGGAAAGCCAGTGAGCTGGGGGATTCTGAGATACTGCTAACCGATTCCCTGGCTCTGTGCCTGTCAGGTCAGTTAGGGCATCTGTGAAAAGTACATTGGTCAGAGGTTGCAAAAGCAAATGCCTACAAGGGACCCAGGAGACAAAATATAGACATGGCCTATTGATGGAGAAGACATTGTGAGCAGCAGGGCCTGGACCCTGGAGAGAGGTTGTGCTGGCTAAGGGTCGGTCTGTGCCGGGTGTGACGGTTATAATTGGTGTCATCACGGTTACATACAGCATCATAGAGCATGGCATCTGACACATAACTTAAGGCAGGGAAGGTTTATTTTGGCTCATGTTCTCAGAGGGTTCAGCTCATCGTAGCAGAGAAAGTATGGTGGGGAAGCTCCCTGCACGGGAGCAGGAGTGTGTGCAGGAGCAGGGGAGGGGTGAGAGATGGGTGGAGGAAGAGAGAACGAAGAAGAGGAAGAGGAGGGAAAAAGGGGAGAGGGGAAGAGGGAAGAGAAAAAAGAGGGGAGAGAAGTCCAGAGAAAGAGATGGATTTGCATGCGTGTACACACAAAGGGAGAAGAAGGAGAGGGAGAGGGACAGAGACAGACAGAGACACAGACAGATACACAGAGACACACAGAGAGACAAAGACGGCAGGAGCTGAGTGTCCAGGGGCCACCCCTACTGACCTCCTTCCACAGGCAAGGCCTGCCTCTAAAGGCTTACAGCCTCCCCCGCTAGTGCCCCCAGATGCAGACAAAGCATGTGGGGACCATCTCAGATCCAAACCCACCCTTAGAACTGGATCCCAGGAGCAGAGGCAGACTCAGCTTCGCTGGTGACTCTCAGGAGCAAGTGGAAGTTCAGGTTTTCATGGAGGAGGTGTCGGGTTGTAGAGTTGGGGGTGAGGGAGGTTTTGAGGCCTCCTGGGACCCTTGGTCTTTTGCACCCTTCAAGGCCCATGATTCCTGTCTGAGCTCAGAATGACTTCTCTGAGCTGTTCAATCACCTTTCTCTATTATCACGTATAGCATTGTGTGATGTACATGTGTGAGTGGGGGTACATGTGTATGATATGTGATGGAGGTCACAGAGCAACTCGTGGGAGTCAGTTCTCTCCTTCCGCTTGGTACACAGACTAGCGTACAGACAAAACTTCCAAACGTGAAGCAAACAAAGAAACAAAGTTAAAAAGATCCCGCCTGAGTGGCTTCTACCTGTAGCACTTTATCCTGATGCTAGGAAGACAAGAGGATCCCAGGGCTTGCTGACCTGGCAGCCTTGCCTAATCAGTGAGGTCCAAGTTCAGTGAGAGACTTTGCCTCAAAAGATAAGGTAAAGAGTGACTGAGGAAGGGGAAGACCATTATTCAGGCTTACACAAACACTTATACACATGTGAACACACATACACACACACATGCACTCACATGCATACATGCACACATACATACACACAGGTGTACACACGTGCACAAACATGTACACACATGCACATATGTGCACACACAAGCACACAGATATTAGAAATAGTTTGAGTAATTGATGTTCTTGCTTATTAACGCCCTAAGGCATAGGTTAGGATCAGGCCTGATTCATCTCAGAATTCGGAGGCAGCAATGAGCGTATGTAGTCTTTTGAAGACCAGCAGCGACTGTTCTGTGCTGTGAAAATATCTAGATTCCTGCAGAGATGCAATCTAGGACTCTGCTGGTGGGGTGGCTGTTGACAGCCACTCCAAGGGCATGCCAATTTGAAGTTAGACGTCAGTGAAGGGACAATGGTATTCTTTTGTATTCAAAAGTTCACCAGCCTCTCCCTCAAGATCTCTTGTTAGGGGTGATCCAGGAAGGGAGTGAGCCCCTGGGTTTTGGAGCACAGAGAGGCGCTGATGACCTATGTATCCTCCATGATTAAAACAGGGGGCAGTAGTAGCTTATCTTCAGCCCAGGCCTTGGCCATAAAGACTGGCTGCGGCCCTTCCTTCCCCACTGTACCGGCGAGTCCCAGAACGTCCTTCCTCAGAGAGACCAAATATAAACAACGGGGGATTATCTTGAGAACAAGATGTTTGTTTGCTTTTTAAAATTGCAGACATGGCAAAGCGCGAAGGGCCACAACCACAATTAATAATAATTTTGGTCAAGTTCTCCAAGGATGAAGCTACAGCTCAATATTCAAGACCTACCTTTTCCTTGTTTTGTGCGTTCAGGTAACATTATATCCTTTCTTATTTCACCTTGAGTTGCAGGAATTTGTATGACTTCACTGCCCTACGAGCTACAAACAATGTAAGCTTAGTTTTTAAAAAGTTCAAAATTTCCACAAAAGGCCTTCGTTAGGAACAAGGAACGCTGAATCTGTTGTTTCCAACATGCACGGACATCACAACCACCACGCTCTTCTTTGCTATACAGCTTTTGGGGAAAACACGCTACGGCGTCTAGGGATGTGACTCAGTTGACAGAGCACTCGATTAGCAGGCACGAGGCCCTAAGTTCAATCCCCAGCACTGCATAAAAGGGGGACGGCGGTGCTTGTCATAATTCTAGGAAGATCCAGTCACTCAAGGTCATCCTCACCGTGTATCGAGTTCAAGGACAGCTTGGGAAGCACGAGACCCTGCCTCGAAAACAAAATCATCTTGTAGCCTCCACCTTTCACTTAAGATGGCCAAAACATTGTGCACATGTCTGCATCATCTTTGCAAGTAAAACATGCGTTTCTGGAGGAATAACGCTGGGCTACATTAATCTTCGTGCAACTAATACCTTGCGATAATTTATATATAACCCCATATTGCTAAGTAAACACATAGATGAATTTGTTTTTAGAAACCTATCATAGGCGCCCTTCTACACTCACTGAACAAATGCCATCGTTTCTAGGTGACATGGGTCCTTATTTATTTCACCGTGAGTCATAGGGATTTTATGACTTTACCGCCCCAAGATCTACAAACAGTAGGTGCTTAGTTTAAAAAAAAAAAAGGGAACCAAGTCACAGGATGTGACAGGCTTTCCCAGTGGTTGTTTCCAATGTTTCGATCTCAGTTTTGTCTTAGGCCAGACAGCCTACTCTTTTCTTCGTCTCACATATTCTTTAAACTGAGTAAGACCTATTTTGAATGACAATTGTCGTGCTGCCCTTAATTTAACCTCTCAATAAAAAGATCTTCTCTGGTCTGCCACTAATATTGATTATTTTATCCATTTATTTGGCACTTGGGGCATACTTTAGTCAACAAGAATAAGGTCCACTTGAAATACGTCAATAGTGGTTCTGCAATTCTTTCTACCAAGTATCCCAATATCTTTAGCATATTTTATTATTTTACTTGTATGTGTTATGTGTTCTGAGTGTGTAAGGCATGTGAACTTGCAGGTGCACCCTCCTATGTGTGCACATGTAATCATGTGGGTGCACCCTCCCAGTGTGTGCACAGATAATCACGTGGATGCCCCCTCCTATGTGCATGCAGAGGCCAGAACAGGACATCAGGAGTCTTCTTCTATCCCTTTCTGCCTTAGAGCCTTGAAGCAGGATCTCTCTCTGGATTGGAGGCTTGCTACTTTGGGTGGGCTGGCCGGTCAGAGAGCTCTTGGGATCTGCCTGTCTCTGCTATCTGTCCTACCACCTTCTCTCCAGTCCTGGAGATAGAGGCACATGCAGTCAGGCTGGGCTTTTTTTATGGAGATTTGGACTCAGGGTCTTACGTTTGCAGAATAAGCACTCTTAGTAGCTGAGCCGTCTCTCCGGCGTTTTGGGGGATGTCTTAAAGGGTATTATGTGTGAAAATAATTTCAACCTTACAGAAAAGTTTCCAGAACAATAAAAATCTTCCTGACCTTTCCATTTCGTTATTCTTTTTCTGACTCTGGAGGGCAAACTGCAGACACGAGACCCCCACCCCATCTGCTGTACACACCGCTGTGCGTGTTTCCTCAAGCAAAGCCCGTTCTCTACAGCACCACCACACACAGCCCTCCAGAGGAGTCTACATCCAAACAGGTGCCAGTGTCTGAGTCACGGTCACCACTCAACTGTCTCAACCGCGCGTTCTCTCCCTTCAAGTACGGAATTACCTCAAGGATGCACGCAGTGTGCCTTGCCCTTTATCACATCGGAGACATTTCCTCCACTCTGACTGTCCTGTGAGCCCTCCACCATCTTGAAGGTATAGGTCTCCCGTTCCTTGAGCATGGCCCCCAGCATGGGACCTTCTGTTTCCTTCCACCCAGATTCAGGATGCGTTTCCTGGAGATCACTGGTTCAGGCACATTATCCTCTCAGGAGACACGCGGTGGCCCACCTTGCCTGGAGGTGTTAACCCTGAGGATGTCACTGTGCTGGCGTCTGTCTGGTTTCTCCCTCTGAGACTCCATTTCTCTTTTGCAATTGACACATCTGTCACAGGCAGGTGTTCAGAGACGATGCTGACGTTCTGTCCTTGTTAAACCTCCTCGGGGACTCCAGCTGATGAGCCACTTTTGAGATGGTTGCCAAGGGCTGACTCCCTGCTCCTATCTGTTGTTTACTTGTCTACTGCACAGCAAAGCTTTCCCAGTGCGTGTATGCATGTGTGTGTGTGTGTGTGTGTGTGTGTGTGTATACATGCATTCGTGTGCTCATGCATGTGTGAATTTATATCAGTGAGAATTCACGCATGCCTGCTTTATAATCTATTCTCCTCATTATCCGTTTAATGCTCACACATTACAGATTTGGCCCTTCCAGAACACAGTGGCTTCTGTGTTCCAACAGGACTTCATCTTTCATCAGACACATCCTAGCTCTCTGGCACAGAGATTATCCAGGGTCATCTTCTCATCTTGTGTTTTCTGCCTCCTTGGAATCAGCCAGCCCTCTGAGGAGATGTAGTTTATTTTCATATTTAAAAGTAAGAACTGGGCAGCCGGTCTGCTTGTCACACCCGAGGGGCTGGCTCATGTAGGCTTATACACGCCCACAGATATGCATTCACACATCTCCATCCCTAAATCATCCCCGTGTCCATTCACATGTGTGTATTAGAGAACTCTAGTTCATACCGGCGTCTCCTATGCTGATCCAGAAGCTCAATTATTTTTTTTTTATTAACTTGAGTATTTCTTATATACATTTCAAGTGTTATTCCCTTTCCCGGTTTCCGGGCAAACATCCCCCTCCCCCCTCCCCTTCCTTATGGGTGTTCCCCTCCCAACCCTCCCCACATTGCCACCCTCCCCTCATAGTCTAGTTCACTGGGGGTTCAGTCTTAGCAGGACCCAGGGCTTCCCCTTCCACTGGTGCTCTTACTAGGATATTCATTGCTACCTATGGGGTCAGAGTCCAGGGTCAGTCCATGTATAGTATTTAGGTAGTGGCTTAGTCCCTGGAAGCTCTGGTTGCTTGACATTGTTGTACTTTTGGGGTCTCGAGCCCCTTCAAGCTCTTCCAGTTCTTTCTCTGATTCCTTCAACGGGGGACCTATTCTCAGTTCAGTGGTTTGCTGCTGGCATTCGCCTCTGTATTGGCTGTATTCTGGCTGTGTCTCTCAGGAGCGATCTACATCCGGCTCCTGTCGGTCTGCACTTCTTTGCTTCATCCATCTTGTCTAATTGGGTAGCTGTATATGTATGGGCCACATGTGGGGCAGGCTCCGAATGGGTGTTCCTTCAGTCTCTGTTTTAATCTTTGCCTCTCCCTTCCCTGCCAAGGGTATTCTTTTTCCTCATTTAAAGAAGGAGTGAAGCATTCACATTTTGATCATCCGTCTTGAGTTTCGTTTGTTCTAGGGATCTAGGGTAATTCAAGCATTTGGGCTAAAAGCCACTTATCAATGAGTGCATACCATGTATGTCTTTCTGTGATTGGGTTAGCTCACTCAGGATGATATTTTCCAGTTCCAACCATTTGCCTACGAATTTCATAAATTCGTTGTTTTTGATAGCTGAGTAATATTCCATTGTGTAGATGTACCACATTTTCTGTATCCATTCCTCTGTTGAAGGGCATCTGGGTTCTTTCCATTTTCTGGCTATTATAAATAAGGCTGCGATGAACATAGTGGAGCACGTGTCTCTTTTATATGTTGGGGCATCTTTTGGGTATATGCCCAAGAGAGGTATAGCTGGATCCTCAGGCAGTTCAATGTCCAATTTTCTGAGGAACCTCCAGACTGATTTCCAGAATGGTTTTACCAGTCTGCAATCCCACCAACAATGGAGGAGTGTTCCTCTTTCTCCACATCCTCGCCAGCATCTGCTGTCACCTGAGTTTTTGATCTTAGCCATTCTCACTGGTGTGAGGTGAAATCTCAGGGTTGTTTTGATTTGCATTTCCCTTATGACTAAAGATGTTGAACATTTCTTTAGGTGTTTCTCAGCCATTCGGCATTCCTCAGCTGTGAATTCTTTGTTTAGCTCTGAACCCCATTTTTTAATAGGGTTATTTGTTTCCCTGCGGTCTAACTTCTTGAGTTCTTTGTATATTTTGGATATAAGGCCTCTATCTGTTGTAGGATTGGTAAAGATCTTTTCCCAAACTGTTGGTTGCCGTTTTGTCCTAACCACCGTGTCCTTTGCCTTACAGAAGCTTTGCAGTTTTATGAGATCCCATTTGTCGATTCTTGATCTTAGAGCATAAGCCATTGGTGTTTTGTTCAGGAAATTTTTTCCAGTGCCCATGTGTTCCAGATGCTTCCCTAGTTTTTCTTCTATTAGTTTGAGTGTGTCTGGTTTGATGTGGAGGTCCTTGATCCACTTGGACTTAAGCTTTGTACAGGGTGATAAGGATGGATCGATCTGCATTCTTCTACATGTTGCCCTCCAGTTGAACCAGCACCATTTGCTGAAAATGCTATCTTTTTTCCATTGGATGGTTTTGGCTCCTTTGTCAAAAATCAAGTGACCATAGGTGTGTGGGTTCATTTCTGGGTCTTCAATTCTATTCCATTGGTCTATCTGTCTGTCTCTGTACCAATACCATGCAGTTTTTATCACTATTGCTCTGTAATACTGCTTGAGTTCAGGGATAGTGATTCCCCCTGAAGTCCTTTTATTGTTGAGGATAGCTTTAGCTATCCTGGGTTTTTTGTTATTCCAGATGAATTTGCAAATTGTTCTGTCTAACTCTTTGAAGAATTGGATTGGTATTTTGATGGGGATTGCATTGAATCTGTAGATTGCTTTTGGTAAAATGGCCATTTTTACTATATTAATCCTGCCAATCCATGAGCATGGGAGATCTTTCCATCTTCTGAGGTCTTCTTCAATTTCTTTCCTCAGTGTCTTGAAGTTCTTATTGTACAGATCTTTTACTTGCTTGGTTAAAGTCACACCGAGGTACTTTATATTATTTGGGTCTATTATGAAGGGTGTTGTTTCCCTAATTTCTTTCTCGGCTTGTTTCTCTTTTGTATAGAGGAAGGCAACTGATTTATTTGAGTTAATTTTATACCCAGCCACTTTGCTGAAGTTGTTTATCAGCTTTAGTAGTTCTCTGGTGGAACTTTTGGGATCACTTAAATATACTATCATGTCATCTGCAAATAGTGATATTTTGACTTCTTCTTTTCCGATCTGTATCCCCTTGATCTCCTTTTGTTGTCTGATTGCTCTGGCTAGAACTTCAAGAACTATATTGAATAAGTAGGGAGAGAGTGGGCAGCCTTGTCTAGTCCCTGATTTTAGTGGGATTGCTTCAAGTTTCTCTCCATTTAGTTTAATGTTAGCAACTGGTTTGCTGTATATGGCTTTTACTATGCTTAGGTATTGGCCTTGAATTCCTATTCTTTCCAGGACTTTTATCATGAAGGGGTGTTGAATTTTGTCAAATGCTTTCTCAGCATCTAATGAAATGATCATGTGGTTCTGTTCTTTCAGTTTGTTTATATAATGGATCACGTTGATGGTTTTCCGTATATTAAACCATCCCTGCATGCCTGGGATGAAGCCTACTTGATCATGGTGGATGATTGTTTTGATGTGCTCTTGGATTCGGTTTGCCAGAATTTTATTGAGTATTTTTGCGTCGATATTCATAAGGGAAATTGGTCTGAAGTTCTCTTTCTTTGTTGTGTCTTTGTGTGGTTTAGGTATAAGAGTAATTGTGGCTTCGTAGAAGGAATTCGGTAGTGCTCCATCTGTTTCAATTTTGTGGAATAGTTTGGATAATATTGGTATGAGGTCTTCTATGAAGGTTTGATAGAATTCTGCACTAAACCCGTCTGGACCTGGGCTCTTTTTGGTTGGGAGACCTTTAATGACTGCAGAAGCTCAATTATTAATTCCTTAGCCTCACATTTATTTGTAAATTTCTTCTCTGGTCCCCAGGACTGCATGCACGTATGTATAGTTTACCTTTTGACTATTCCATTCAATGTGTTTACGTCATGGTAGATGGCTGGAAACCAACTGCAGCCGATAAAACTCAGATGAGGAGAACTATCGTGAGGTGAACTTGTTTGCCGCTTGCTTTGGAGACAGTCTCACTCTGTAGCTCAGGTTGTCATTGAACTTGTGGCAATCCTCCTGCCTCAGCCTCCTAAGTGCTGAGATGGCAAACAGGAGACACCCCACTCCACTAAAACTCTAGCGTTGGTGGCAAACTTGAGCATCTTCCCACGTTGGCTATTTCAGCGGCCTGCTCACTTATTTCATTCTTTGTTCTCTAAGTGGTTTCACCATTTTTCTTATTGTGTGAGCTTTGGAGAAAAAGAGATTTTGAACCTTGTTCGTATGCTCTCATTTGTCTTTAACTTTGGTTATAGTATTTGTTACCATTTTAATATCTGCTTAGCATGCCCAAGGCCCCGGGCTCAACCTCTTAGTGATGCCTCCCAAAACTCACAGGCCTAAAATAAAACCTTTTTAGAGTGTTATAGTTCCAATTTTAAAAATATTTATTTGGTTGGGGATTTAGCTCAGTGGTAGAGCGCGCCTAGGAAGCGCAAGGCCCTGGGTTCGGTCCCCAGCTCCGAAAAAAAAGAACCAAAAAAAAATTATTTATTTGTATTTGTGTTTTGTCTGCATAAATGCCTGTGCACCAACCACATCAGTGCCTGCAGCCCATGAAGGCCAGGAGAGGGAGTTACAGATGGTTTTGGGTTGCTGTGTGAGTCCTAGGAACGGAACCTGGGTCTCTGGAAGAGCATCCTGTGTCCTTAATGGTAGAGCCGTCTCTCCAGCTCCGTTTCAGGTAATTTGAAAACGAACCTCTTAGAGTAATTTGCCCATTCGATGCTGTATTTCAGGAGAGGCTGCAATGAATATTTGGGGTGCATTTGTAAATCACTCCATCCCCAGCATTGTCCCATTTAATTCTCTGACAGCTCACTGAAACAGATGTTCTTGTGCCCGTTTGCTCGTGGCTGTCACTCCCCTGCAGCAGGCGAGATGCTGCCGACCAGGTCCGTTGACTGACTCTGAATTCTGTGTTTCCCCCACTGTGGCACACTCCCTTTCAACAAATGAGATAATAACCTCCTCACACGCTGAGAGGGCATTCGTCAAGGAAATTGGATTCTGTAAGACACTTCTTGCCATATCTACTCTGGCTGAGGGCATAGTTAATTGAACTTAATTGTAACGACTACCTAGAGTCTTTAAATTTTATGATTATTTTTTTTCCATCTCGCTCTTAAGGAACTACAAAAAAAAATCTCGCCAGCATTAAAAGCAGGTGCTGTTAGAGTTGTAATTATGGACAAACAGGGGTCCCCCTCCCCAGCCTGCTGCAAAGGGAAAAGAGAAATCTAACAAGACTGTTATCTTGTCACCATTAGAGTTTTCAGCCTGTACCTTTTTCCTTTCCAACTGTGAGGCCGGACACCCAGGATCCGCAGAGGCAAGAATGATTCTAGATCAGCTAGGGACCCGGAGCAACTCACCCAAGTACCCTGGGCTTCTCCCCACTGGGCAGGGAATGAAAAGAATAGAGTTACGTACTTTCCCCGCCTTCTAGCTTTCGTGTTCAGGAAGTCAAGATCTGGGAACGGATCCTAGGCTGTAGCTCAGACCCAGCGTTCGTGCTATCGTTAGGTGGCACTGGGTAAGTGACTTCCTTTCTCAGTTTGTCCAAAGAACTTTGCTAAGAAGAACTTTATCCCTATATCCAAGGATTGCAAGGAACTGTGGGAGGAAGCTGAAACGCCAAGCTGGGACTTCCATGGTAGAACTCTGGGGAAAGATTAGGTCTGCAGAAATAGTTTTACTGTCAGTAATGTTCTGAGATATCCCTTCTCATATGACTTCCAGAAGGAGATTCCTTCAGGTGAGGAATGTTAGAAACAAAGATGTCTGCCTTTTAGCATCCTTGTATGAAATGGAAGTCACACGCATAAACAACAGGTTTCCTTTAGTGTAAAGCCTTGGATAACTTCAGTGGTGTGAAGGAACCATGGCCATAAATAACAGCGTGACCCAGTGGCGTTGTAAGGACAGTTGTAAGGACACGGGGTGGTGGGACCAGCCCTCAGCCCCATTGATGACCCCCATGTGAGCATGAGTGTTTGTCTTCTGCAAGCCCCCTGCCATGGCTCTCATGCCTAGCGTCCTTGCTCCTCCTTGCACTGAGGTCCCATACAGGACTCTGAGAAAAGTCTAAAGCACAATGAGAGACTCATTTTCAGAGAGTGTCCTACTTTGCTTTCTTTCTTTTCTTTTCTTTTTTTTTTTTTTTTTTTTGGAGCTGGGGACCGAACCCAGGGGCTTGCGCTTGCTAGGCAAGTGCTCTACCACTGAGCTAAATCCCCAACCCCCCTACTTTGATTTCTGTTGCTGTGATAAAACCCATGAGCAGAAGCAACATGGAGAAGAGAGGGTTTCACATTCCACTTCTAGGTCACATGCTATTACTAAGGGAGTCGGAGCAGATAATCAAGGAAGAGCGAGTAGAAAGTTCAGAGAAATGCAGCCTGTCACCTCCTGTCTGTCTGTCTGTCTATGTCTCTGTCTCTCTCAGCTTTTTAAATACATTCCAGACAAGTCTAACCAAAGATGCTATCTATCACTCACAGTAAGATGGACCCTCTTAACGTCACTTAGCAATCAGGACAATGATTCATTGATCAATCCGATCTAGGCCATGCTAACCGAGATTTCTTCTTCCCAAGCGACTCTTAGTTGTCTCCAGTTGACAATAAAAATTAATCAGGGAAACATACCTCTTGCTAACCAAACCCACCCATTGTTAAACCTTAGCCTTTCCTTTCTCGTTTGTCCCCAAGATATTATTATGTTAACATCATGATATAAAACGTAGTACAACTTTAAAAGTCCTGCACTCTTTAAAACATTGCAACATTTAAAAGCTTCAGAGTACCCGAAAGTCCAAAGTCACTCTACTGTGGGTTTATGTTAAAGTAAAAACAAACTATGGGGGTTGGGGATTTAGCTCAGTGGTAGAGCGCTAGCAAGCTCAAGGCCCTGGGTTCGGTCCCCAGCTCCGAAAACAAACAAACAAACAAACAAACAACAACAACAACAAAAACAAACAAACTATGTACTTCTTATTCCCGAAAGGAAAGAACGGGAACACAGGAGCAGTCGTATTAAAGCAAATGCCTAAATCTAGCAGTGTAAAAGACCCGATGTCTGTCACCTGAGACCCACCCCTGGCTCGAAGGTGTAGGCATTTCTACTTCCTTAGATGTAGCCTGCCCTGTAGGCTCAAGCTGGTTCCACTCCACACCTGCTGCTATCCCTGGTGGGCGAGCCAGGGTCTCGGCATCTCCCACAACTTGGGCTCTCTACTGGACATGAGGCTGCACCTTCACTAATGAGCTCTCCGGTCCTCTCTTCAATGGCTCCAACCTGGGCACACAATGCCAAGCCTCTGCTTCTCTCCACACAGCCTTCAAGTCACCGAAACAAGCACCACGTAGGAGATGCTCACACAGTACAGAGTTCGGCAGCCAGCTCGATGCACAGCTTTGTCCAACTCCTGGACCACAGCTTCTCGGTGCTAAGAAGCTGCTTCCCAGACTATTTCACTTCAGTGATACTCACCTCTTCTTGATCACAGTTGGTTCTTTAGTCCCAGCTGACCAGTATCCTTTGCTCTAGTGAGAGAGACATGGTGTTCCGCCCCCCAACAGATGTTAATCCAAAATACTGCAAAATGACCCCGATAGAGTCTTCGCTTCCTCTGAAATTTTACAAGCCTTGCTTCCGTTTTCTGTGTTTCCTTCAGTATTTTTGTCTTTCAAAAGCTCCCACCAGAACAGCCTAGGAAGTGCAGAGCGACCCCCAACTGCTTTCTCAGCCCTAAATTTCAAACACTTCTCTGATCTTCCCACCAAAACAGCACGGGTCAGGCTCCTTACAGCTCTGACCCAACTCCTGGTTCCAGTTTCTGCTCTCCTTTGCTCCCGGTGCTATCATAAACACCGCAACCAAAAGCAACTTGGAGTGAAAAGTATTTCCTTTCGCTTACACTTCCAGGTACAGTCTCCCACGGAGGGAGAGCAGGAAGTAAGATAGCAAGGAGTGTTCCTTTATGGTTTCTCTTCAGTTCCTGCTTGGGTTCCTTTCCTGATCTCTCTTAATGACAGACAATGCTCCAAAAGTATATATCGAGAAGAACCCTTTTCTTCCCCAGTTGCTTTTGATTGTGGTGTTTATCTCAGCAACAGAAAGCGGTCAGACAGTCTTCAGCAGTGACTTCTCTTCCCACAGAACTTCTTGTCTCTGCAATGGCACCCAGGATACCAGAGCTCCATAAATTTAGACCCACCCACCTTCCCCAGCCTCTCCGTTCAGTTGGTACCCTGCCTGGTCCCAGCTCTGCCCTGCAAACAATCTAACATGCTTTGGCATGCCCCTGAATCTTTCCCCGACTCGGTTTTCCCAGGAAGAAACAAAAGGACAGAAAGCGAAAACAAATCAAGTTTTGCCTGGGCTCCTTCCCTTGGATTTAAAGGACACTCAGTCTCTCAGAATGAGAAATTCCACATCAGCCATACTGGATTAACTCCAATTCTGTTTCTCAGCTTTGTGTTCTCGGTCAGTTGAGGGGCACATCCCCATTCTGAGTGGCTTTCTAACCTCTAACATGGGTAACACTCTTTAGGAGGGAGACCACAGCCCTCTGTTACAAAGCCAGTGATTCTTGTATGAGCCAGAGAGGCCTCCTCCCTTCCTCCGACCCCTCCTCACCTTGCCGAGTGCTACCCACCGGCTGTATTTTTCCACCCTGGCAGCCGCTCCTCCTCCACACGTGTACATTGTTTGGGAATCCAGGCTGCAAGATGCAAGGGGCTAGCTGAGCGGTCGCAAACCCATCAGCTCCCCCGCAGCTTCCGTCCCTGGCCTACAAATGTCACGTTCATCCAAATAGCAATTTCAGGGCAAGCTTCTTTCCTGATTTGTTGGTGCTTCTGAAAAATTAAACGGAGAGAACATCGAGGTTCCAAGGAGCACACTGAAGTCGTTGTAAAAGCAGTCAGCTCTTCCCATCCCCCAATGCTCTAAACAGATCTCCCCGCAACCCTGTGTTCTTTCCCCCCAAAGCAGAGGTGGTGCCTCTTGCCCTGAGCATGTGGGAAACCTGCAGCCCCCAGGTCTGGGGACAGATTCTCAAGTCTGGGCCAGAGTTTCTGTCCTCTGTCCCCTCGTTCACTTCCATCTAGACCTGGCTGCCACGGGAGAGGCTGAGTGCCGTGGGACCCAGGGTGACAGCAAAGCGTTTGTCAGGCACACGTGTGAGGACCAGGTTCATTACTGACCTTCATCTAACAGGCTAGGTGTGGCTGCAATCCCAGTGCCGGGGAAACAGAGGCAAGAGGATCCCTGGGGCTCACTGGCTCGCCAACCTAGCCTCATTAGCGAGAAACCCTATTTCAAAATGTACGTGGACCCCTCCAGAGAGGATGCTCAAGGTTGACCTCTAACCTCCACAAACATATACATGCATGTGCACCCACTGCCACACATGAAAACACACACACACACACACACACACACACACACACATTCACATGCCACCAACTGGACAATAATCTGTAAGCATCAATTCAATGAACCCTAACCAAGTCCACATTCCTAGAGCGGCCATTACAAGCAGAGCAAAGAAGCATTTCCAGCCCCCCCTCGCCCCCCAGTGATCTCTCCTTAAATTCAGAAGCGTTACAGCCACCCAGAAACACAGAGGGCGATGGTAGAAAAGAAAGACAGGATTTGGCAAACATTACAATGTCGCCGTGTTTGCTTTGGTTCCCCTTCCTTATTTGTCACGCTCCCCTCCCCCACACTTCCTCCTCATTCCCTTATGAGGAAACAGAGTAAGAGTCTTTTTTTTTTTCTTTTTTTTTTTGGTTCTTTTTTTTCGGAGCTGGGGACCGAACCCAGGGCCTTGTGCTTCCTAGGTAAGCTCTCTACCACTGAGCTAAATCCCCAGCCCCAAGAGTCTTTTAAAGGAAGGAAATATAACAGGTACAGTTGGAGCAACCCTCATCCCAATCCCCAAAGGTCGCCACCGTCAGTGCCGTGTTTGAAAGGAAACATGCCTCCCCCATATTTGAAGACGTACTGCATTCTGTGTGCTGAATAGAGTGCAGTGATGCTGGGCGGGCAGGCTCTTGATATTTGCATAAAATAATGCATAGAGTGTGTGTCTCTTGGCAGAACAGCTTTACTCAATGTGCACGGTTTAAGATTTATCCACCGTCTTACGAGTAGATACAGACCATTTACCTTCATATACCGAACTAATGGAGGAATGTTTAAAATCCACTCTCGCTGAGAAGTATTTCCATTGTTCCCTCCTTTTGCCTTGTTATGGACTGAACATCTACTGTCCCCTGCCCCCAAGTGGTGGTGCTATTTTTGCAGGGTCTGGAGATTTTAGGAGTCCCTGGGAGTGCGCCTTTAAAGATTATGCCGGGCACCGGAGAGATGACTCAGCAGTTAAGAGCACTTAGGCTCTTCAAGAGAACCCCAGTTCAGTTCCCAGGCCTACATTGGGCGCCTCACAACTGCTCGTAACTCCAGTTCCTGGGAGACCTGACTCTTCATGAACCTGCACACACATGCACAGATTTGAGCACACACACACACACACACACACACACACAGAGTTAAAATAATCTTTTTTTGAAAAGAGTTCCAAGGTTAAACAAATCCCTGGTTCCTTCCTTTCTCTCTGCTTCACATTAACTGTGAAGGGAGGAAGCTCCCCTGCCCCACGCTCCCAGGACCATGATGCTCGGCCCAAGTCAAAGCAGACCTAGGCTGAAGCCTATGAACCCACAGCAAACACAAGGCTTTCTCTCCTGAAGTTTATCTTTCCGATGGGTTAGTCATGGTGATGAAACCAGTAACTAGTGTATGTCTAATGCCGTCAGCACTGCAGTGAAGAGCTTTGAATGTCTACAGTACTTAACGTAAGTCTCACTATAACTGACGGTGAAGCCACAAAGCCATGGGATGTGCACATCTCCAACATCACTAGATGGTAGGTACTGTCCTCAGATCCCAGCCTTCCCATCTTTTTGCTTGTGTTTCCATCTTTGGATGGATTTTATTTGCCTCATTCTAACATGGTGCAGCATTCAGCTTTAATCACCAACTTGGCACAACCTAGAATCTCTTGGGAAGAGAGTTATTAGGGACTGTCCACACTGGGTTAGCCTGCGGGCACGTCTGTGGGAGATTTCCTTAATTTAATTGATGTGGGAAGACCCAGCCCACAGTGGGTGGCTTCACTCCCTAGGCACCGGTGGAGTAGGGGTTGGAATGGTGGTGTCCTGAACTGTGTAAGAGTAGAGAATCTGAGCTGAGCAAGAATCCAAGCAAGTGAACATGTATGCATTCTTTCTGCTCTTGGCTGTGGGTGTGATTGGCCAGTTAACTCATGGGTCAGGTGACTTCTACAAGGCGATGGATTGTAGCATTGCATTGTAACAAAAATAACTTCTTTCTCCTCTAAGTTACTTTTTTTTTCTCCAGGCTAGTTTACAGCAACAGAAATGAAATTAGGACCTGTGAAGAGATCTTGGTGATTCCCCAAATTTCACACTCCGCTCCATGTTTTATAGCCTTGGAATCTTCCTACTAGAATTTACTAGAACTCAGTAAGCCTGCGTGTGTGTGTGTGTGTGTGTGTGTGTGTGTGTTCAGATGGCATAGATAAAGATTTAGAAACTTACAAAAACAGAAGAGTTGTTGGACAAGAGACTAACTTTTTAATAAAATCCTCTTTTTTAAAAATGGGCAAACACGGTAAATATTATAAGTGACTAAATTACCATGTAAAAAGACACTTGACCTTGGGGAGATCCAATGAATGCAAATTAAAACAACACTCAGGCATTATCCCTTGTGTATCACAGTAGAAAAATAATTACAATTTTATAATATCTGTTACAGTAAAGGTGTCAGGAAAGAGGCACTATTTCAAGAAACATTTTACCAAGGCAGGCTTGCATGCCTTAAATGCTAATTCAAAAGCTATTTCCAACTTAGACTGAAACAGGCGTGGTGATGTTTGTGCTTTGTTTATTGTGTAGCTCAGGCTGGCCTCCATTGTGCTTTGTTTATTGTGTAGCTCAGGCTGGCCTCCATTGTGCTTTGTTTATTGTGTAGCTCAGGCTGGCCTCCACTGTGCTTTGTTTTCACAGAAGAAATAAATAGTCTGTATACCTTTAAGAATACAAACTCAAGATCAGGGCTTGTTTCCCACAAGGATTGTCTTCAGGATTTTCATTCTGCCCTGTTTTGCCCCAAAGTCTGATTTCCCTACCACTTTATCAGAAGCTAGACTCAACCAAATATATCAACACTTTGAAGCATGCAGTGCTCTAAAGCTTTGAGATCTTGTGGAGAAGACCTTGCAGTCTGTGTTGATGGCCCTCGTTCTTAAATGGTACTCTGGAGAAACCATGGAAATGGAGGTACTGAGATTTGAGGGACCCAAAGCTTTCATGACCCTCTGGAGAGTAGGGGGAGCTGGAGTGTGTGTGTGTGAGTGTGTGTGTGTGTGTGTGTGTGTGTGTGTGTGTGTGTGTCTATTCATCTATATTCTGTCCATGCTCACTCATGCAAACTGGAAGGTAAGGGTCAGGCAGACTCAGGGCAATGGTGGAGAGGAGGGAACAGACGATCCTCAGCCCTGCTGCTTACTAACTGTTACCGTCAGAAGTTTAAAATAAAATATTTGTAGCCAATGACAATGACATGGAGGAGAAAGTCCTCCCTGCTGGAACATTTCTGCTCATCATTTACTCTTTCCTTTGTTTGCAGAGTTTCATGGTGTAGACCAGGTTGGATGGGCACCCATTATTTAGCTCAGGCTGGCCCCCACTGTCCCAAAGGATGAGGTTAGAAGTGTGTGTTATCCCACCTGGATGGAACTCACTTTCAGACATTTCGGCAAAAGAACACACACACACACACACACACACACACACACACACACACACACACACGCACACAGACACACACGCACACAGACACACACAGACACACACACACATGCACACAGACACACACAGACACACACAGACACACACAGACACACATACACACACACGCACACAGACACACACAGACACACACACACATGCACACAGACACACAGACACACACAGACACACACACACATAGACACACACACAGACACACAGACACACACACACACACACACACACACACACACACACACCACACACACCACACACGAGGGGGTTGCTAACAAATGTAATTTTTGATGGCTCCAGGGAGAGCTCATCGCACCGCTCATTCTTTCTTTTCTCCCCCAACCCATGCTTTAGTAGGTCAGCACCAACCCGTAGACCTCCTGGGCATCGTGATTCATCTCAGAGATGGGAGGTTTACACATGACTGCAGCAGAAACAGGCAGGAACCCATCGGGTTGGTAGGAAGTCTTTGGTTCTGCCCTTACCATTTCTTCTGAAACGCCTTGGTGTGGTACGGTCTCTGGCTCCCACTTCCTTCTAGAATCTGGATTCAGCCGCTCAGGTCACCATTGTCAATGGGCTGTCCGAATGCTGTGCTGAAGTTGACAGTCAGAGACCACGCCTTGGCATTGGCTGAAGGAGCAGCATTCGAAGAAGAGCAGACACGTTCGGTGTTTTGCCAGCCCCTCTACCTCCGAGTCCATTCCTCTGCTTAACAGACATCTATCTAAAGGGATGTGGGCAGAGCCTGGACCCTGGAGTCTCACACCTACCCCACACCAGAGCAGCTGGTGACCTTGTGGAAGCATGAACTCACAGGTCATAATGCCCAGACACCAGAGCAGAATGTCACTTACGCAGACATACCATACAGAGAAGATGTCTTTCCTGAGGCAGAATTGTTAAGAGCTGAATCTAGAATTTGAGACAGACATAAAAAAATGATGATTGAAATGAGAAGGCTTTTAAACATATGAAGAAAAATGGGAAGTGACTGAGAGGACGAGGGGGGACATTAGGTATGAGAAGCGTAATCTTTAAAGTAGGTAAGAGATGGATCCCTGGCCAGCTGAGGACAGCTGAGGGACGGGTGACCGAAATGGAAGATCAGGTTAAGGAAGTCTCCCGAGGGACAACAGGAAGTGATAAAAAGGGAGAAAAAAAAAAACCCATTAATGTGGGGTTGGGGATTTAGCTCAGTGGTAGAGCGCTTGCCTAGAAAGCGCAAGCCCCTGGGTTCAGTCCCCAGCTTCGAAAAGAAAAAAGAAAAAAGAAAAAAAAAACATTAATGTAGTAACTCTCACTTGTAATCCCAGGATACCGAGGCAGGAGGATTGCCAGTCCGAGATCAATTTGGACATGTACCGAGGATGTCTCTAAATCAGAATAAAACATAAGAGACAGTTGAGGAAACATTTAAGATTCGGCTCTCAACAATTAAAGGCTGCAGTCGTTGGCTTGAAAAGGCCTTTGGAATTTCCTATATAACCTACGCCACCATTATGGAGAGTAAAGACAAATTCTAACTGGGTTTTGGATAGGAAGTAGACTGCCAGCAAACGGTAATCACGGAATTGAGAGGACTCCACAAGTAACATGGAAAATGAGAGAGGCCCCAGCTGGAGATTGTCAAGTTTAAGAAATAGAGGTGAATAAACTTGAGTAGGGCTCAGTTTAAAACTTATTTTGTTGTTGTTGTTGTTGTTGTTGTTGTTATTGTGTGTGCCCACATGGCATAGTGCACGCGAAGAGGTCAGAAAACAACTTCGTGGAGTCTGTGTTCTCCTTCTGTCTTCTCCTAGCTCCTGGAGATCAAGCTCAACTTGTCAGGCCTGCGTGGCAGTCACCCTTACCTACCGAGTGCCCTCACTGGCCCCGATTGAGGATCCTAGTGGTAACCAAGAGAAGACAGAGACAATGTCTGATGCAGCAGGAGGAGATCTTCTCTATCCAAAAGAAAGTGTAAAAGGACATAGGGAACCCCTTTAAGTGTGAAATGTGAGACATATTTTAATATAACATTAATTGCAACACATATAAGTACATTTAGGTCCCTAGTGAAAGACACAAATGTCTCTGAATAAAATCTTTGTTCGGCTTGCTTTTTAGTTTGAGAGAATGCCTCACTAACTGTCTGGTAAACTGTGTTGTGGCCTTGCCACCCTCAAATGCAGGATCTTCCTGCCCCCGCCTGCTGGATGCTGGAGTCACAGTCATGGGACACTATTCCCAGCTTCATATTCAACTTTAGAAGAAAGAGACAATGTTGCAATTTTAAGATAAGGCACAAAAGGTCATCATTCCTCATTTATAATAGAATCTTTATTATATCCCTCCATTGTATCAATGGGGCAGTCTAAAAAAATCAGAAATATTTTAAAACATCATTGCTTCCAATGTGCAGAAATTTTATACTCCATCCAGGACCTGTGTGTATCCATGGGTACCTGTGGCCTTCTGCCTTGTTGAGTCTTGTCCCTTGGGGCAAGTTTTTAAAGCATTGTTTTGTGGCTGGTGGACTCTCTCTTTTCTCTCTGTAGCTCCTTTATTTGGGTGGCTTCTAATGGACGACTTTTCTACTTAGCTTCTCTTGCCTGGATTCTAGATCCTTGTCTTTTTAATCTGCTTTCTGGAGATTTCCTCTTCTATATTTTCCAAGCCAGCTGCCAACTTTTAAAAAATTCCTCCTATCATATTTTTAACTTGAAGAATACTTTCTTTTCAGATCTCAGAATATTGCTTTTCTTAAAATAGAATCCCGTTCTTATTCCGTGTTTGCAATACCTCATTCCTCCGAGGAAACCAATACTCTTTTAAAGAGAGAGCTCCTTCTCTAAGCACATCTGTCCTCTGAACAGGCCTGGGTCAGCCCTGAATGCCAGTGCAAAGCATGAACACAGCGTGAATGTATCGTCCCACGACCGTGCAGATTACCAGTTCAGTGCACACACTGAGAAGCTATAATCGCTGTGTTGGAAGGACATTTTCTTCTGAAAATTCCAGAGATTTCATTCTTGCCTTTAGAGATTGCCTACATTCCTTGTCTCGTCCCCTCTTGTGTCTGTCTCCAAGGCCAACCGTGCATCTCTGTGTCTCTTCTCTAGCTGTCCCATCTCTCCAGAGTACAGCAAAGCAAGAGTCAGGGGTAGCTTGGGATCTCCAGGGCCATACTGTGCAGTGCATTGCAAAGTCAACTCATGAGTGACTTGACTTGTGTTGTAGTCATAAGCCCATGACCATCCATGTGTCATAGCATCCTATGGATCAGGGCACAGACATTCGGGAAGGGGCACATTCTACCTGCCATAAACACCTTCATTTTGTTCTGTTGCTCCCTTGTCTTCATGCTAGAAGTTTGCCTCGAAGTCCAGGTCATCTTTAGTCGGCTGCCATGTATCAGAGAAGATTCCCAGAAACACTGCAAACACGAGCGAAGGCGATCTCATCTATGTTTCTGGAGGCCCAAGGACTGGGCTACTTTTTTTGTAGCCCTTACCCCATATCTGAAGCTCAGGGTCTTGCCTGGGAATGAAGGATTCCCCTGAAGACTCATAACCTTTTGCCTGGAGAAAGAAGATCTGGGGGTTGGGGGTTTAGCTCAGTGGTAGAGCACTTGCCTAGCAAGCGCAAGGCCCTGGGTTCGGTCCCCAGCTCCGAAAAAAAGAACCCCCCCCCCAAAAAAAAGACTCCATGTGTAAGGAAGGGACAACTATTTCTTAAACAGATCTCCAGTCACTCCTTGAGTGCTTGGTCAATCAAGTCATTGTGATTCCTGGACAGCAATGAACAAAGTTGCTGGGGTTCCTTACTTAAACTCAGCCAGTTCCCAGGTTTACCTTTCTTTGAGTTCAAACTCAACTCTCCAAGCTCTCTCTTGATCCTTCCTTGCCTCCATTTCCACTTGAGAGACTTTGAGGTGCGTCTGTGCTTGAATCTGTGTTTTGACTCTCAGACATTTTAATCTCAATCACCCATTGTGCTGTGTCAGGCCATGTTTTCGGTTGTTTAATTTGTCCTGATGGCAAATGTGCCTGGTTTCCACAGACAGCCATTTCCTGTATTGATTTTTTTAAAGCGAGCTTTAAAAGGCTTGTTTACAAAGGCACCTGACACTCGCAATTGAGAAGTGATACCTTCAGGAATAATTACTAAATCCGTGTCAAATGTCTCCCTGCCTTCCCCATGTACTGGCTCTGTCCACTGACATCCCTAATCACCGCAAACCAGCATCGATCGGCACCACTTTGGGCTCGTGTTTATTCGTCAAAGAAGACTTTTGTTTGAAATAAAGAAACCGAGAGTGCATTTCCATAATATGAGAGATTATTTCAGGGATAGTCTTTTTTTTTCTGAAAATTTTGGAAATATGTAGCATTTGGAGTAAATTCCATAATTTTTTTTCTTTTTTTCGGAGCTGGGGACCAAACCCAGGGCCTTGCGCTTGCTAGGCAAGTGCTCTACCACTGAGCTAAATCCCCAACCCCTCCATAATTTTTTAAAGTTAACTTTTATTTCTGTCCCTTATCTCTTCATTCTGGAAACCATACTTCAATCGGGCAGCTGTGGGCATAAGTGCCCATGTTTCTCATATATATATATACACATATATATACATATATATGCATATGCATATAGATATTACATGTATCTATCATATATGTATGTGTATGCATGGTATGTATATATGTATGTGTGTGTGCATGCATGTTTTTATATGTGTGAGGGTGCGTGTGTATGCATGTAGATCTGGAGATCTTGATCATACCCACTTTGTTTACTGATACAGAGTCTCTCTTTAGACCCAGGGCTAGCGGATTTCAGTCCGACAAGCTACCCAGTTCACCCTGAGGATCTTCATCCTCACCTTACAGAGGCTGGGATTACAGGGAGCTGTCACATCTGCCTGGTTTTTACACTGGCCTTGGCCATATGAACCCCAGGTCTTAGGTTTTCATAGCAAGCACTTTATCCATCAAGCCATCTCTCCAGCTCAGTGCTGAAGTTTTAAATATCAATTATATTGGTGTCTCTCTCTGTTCTGCTTCTGGTATTGACATCCCCCATGAGCTACAGTTTATACACTTACTTGGAAACTCAGGACCAGCAACTGATATCTAACAAGAACCCCCAAACTTAGCAATATCCAACATAGAGTGTAGAACTGTTGGCTGGCATCCTTCGGTTCCCAGAACCGGTTCCTCCCTCAGTCCCTAGCTTGGTCAGGTTCAAACTTTGTGCTCAAATTTGAACATCTAAGAGTTCTTCTGATTATTCCCTTTCCCTCAGCAATTGCTAAACTCCAACATCCCTCATTCTGTCAGCCTCTCATACATAACCTCCTCTAAGACTACCATTCTCTCTCTCTCACTCTTGCTCTCTCAAAAGTCTTGAGACTCACCTCCCTGCCTCTACCCTCGATCCCATAAAGCCTACTCTCTTCTGCACAGCATTAGTTACAGGCATTCTTTGGAAACTTAAACTCTTTACTTGGATCCTTCCGTTGGGTTCTCTTCCCCCGGAGTATGTGGTCTGCAGCATTGTCCTTCAGTCTTCAGTGGGCATTCTAGTCATTGGGACTTTTGCTGAACATGTGACCCAAACACACAACTCGGACCAGATGACTTCCAAAGTTGCTGGCTCTTGACTGACTCCTGCGAGCAGTAACATTCAGAACTAGTCACGATCTGGCTGCTGCTTCTTGTGGAACTCTGAGCTTTACGTGGAGCTCCGTGCCTCTTGCGGGGGCTCGTGCCGCCCACTCTCTTTCCTTGGAAAGGCGGAGCTCTCCGTAGAGCATCGCCACGTGTGGTCCCCCCCACCCCCGTTGGCTTTCCCCAAGACTCTCTCCTTCATTTCGTTCATATCAGATGTCACCGTTCTAACCTTTCTCCAGCCACACACAAGCCCCAGTCCCTCTGGAATCCTCCTCTTCATCCCTTTCTTCTTAGCACCGACCATCTCACGAGCGTGCCTCCGCTAGGGCTTACACATTATATTAGCTCTTATTCTTGATTTCTGTCGGTGCTCCCACCACAAACAATCCGGGGCTTCGCGAAGGCAGAAACCCTTCTGTTCACACTCTCTCCTCAGTGCTCTGTGATCCATAACAATCTGTTAAATGAATGGATGGACACGTGCTCCTTCGGAAACCCCCGTCCTCCATATGGCGGAGGAGGATCTGGCTCTCTGCCTCCTCTCTTGCAATCTCCCCATTTCTTTCCCCACTGCCTCCCTGACAGCTTCTCCACTCTGACAGTTGGGATACGCTCTCACTTCACCTCAGTGCCTTGTTACTTCCGGTCCAGTTGAAGATTCTGCATCGGGCTTTATTCATTTTTAATATTAGTTTTTCACAGTAAAAAAATCCTCAATAATTATAATTTCTTCTCTAATCTCATGTTTCCTAGGTTTCACATTATTTTTTTTTTAATTTGGAGCTTAAATGGTTCTTTCAGGAAACAGTTTTTGTCAGATGATGATGATGGTGGTGGTGATGATGATGATTGTATGTGTGTATTAGTGAGAGAGAGAGAGGAGAGGAGAGGGAGAGAGAGAGAGGAGAGGGAGAGAGAGAGAGAAGGAGAGAGAGAGAAAGAGAGAGAGAAAGAGAGAGAGAAAGAGAGAGAAAGAGAGTGAAGTGTTGAAGTTGTGCCAGTATCACACAGAATCCCAAGGCAAAGACGGGAGGATTATTGGTCAGGAGCAATATTTATTATTATTTCTTTAATACTCTCTAAGGTAGCCAAGCAGAGATTTCAGAGACAAAGCAGAGCGAAGACTACAGACCTTACAGAACGGTGCGGTTTGAACGTGCCTTCCAAATGTCATGTGTGGGGAACTTAATCCCTGAATTTATTTACTAATGTCATGTAAGGTGGGGCCTGAGGGAAATAAGTGGAGTTTGCGGAGGCCATGATGGAGCTGTGAGAGAGTTAGAAAAGGAGCAGACACCTGAGCTTGCGCATGGACACAGCGTGAAGCTCTTCCCCCCATAGCACAGCATGCTCTGAGATGCCCAGCTCCAGAACCGTGAGAGAAATCTTTGTTTTTAAAGAGTGTTCTACCCAGTATTCTAGTCTCCCTACTGCTGCAGTAGTAAAACATTTTGGCCAAAAGCAGCTAAGTGAGAAAAGGCTTTATTTGGCTTTTACTTCCGGGTCACAGTCTATCGTTAAGGGATATCAAGCATGACCCAAGTTCATTCCCTGGGACCCATATGGTTAGAAGGAGAGGACTGTCACCTGCAAGTTGGTCACTGACCTCCAGATATGCTCTGTGGCGTCCACTCCTCCAGTAAATAGACGAGAGAAAAAGAATTTAAAACTGAAATGTTCATGTCACAGAGACCACCACAAGAGCGAACGTAGAAGCCGGAGAGTCAGATCAGCAGACACGGTGCTTTCTAGGCAAGCATGAGACCTGAGTTCAGATCCTGAGGACAGGCAGAGCCAGCGGGATTACTGCTCAGCCCAGCGAGCTGATACGGGCAGTGAATTCCAGATTCGTGAGAGAAAATCAGATGAAAACCACAGAGGAAGCTACCCGATGCCGACCTCTGGCCTCACGTGCACACACACAGGCACCGATATGTATTTATACACCACACAGAGATACACACACCACACAAAAATACAGTTAAAGAACCAAGTGGAAGTGTATAGGGTGGGAGAAAATATCTGACAAGGAACTCATAAGCAGAATATATGAGGTGGCTCCCATTTCAAGTCCGTGCAAAGGATATTAAGATTCTTTTTACCATGCACTCGAATATTGATAGAGGTTTACAGAGGGTAGAAACATCAGCCCTCCATCCTCCTGGCCACTTTTCATGTCTGTTGAGAGCTCAGATTTCACCCTCTCCACTCCAGATTTCTGTTTGCCGCTTTCTCCTTTCCGGTCTGATGTGAGACTGCGTAGTCAGGGGCATGGCTGTGCAGGTGAACAGGGGGAAACTGTTGTGAGGCAGGTCAGTGACGGAGGATGTGTTGATTGACCTGCAGGGCGCATGCTACACGGGACAAAGAGTGAGAATGTGGGAAGTGTCCCCACAGCAGCAGCTGGGCTTCTGTCTGTCTTACACAGCCATCCCTGTGAATCCCAACAACTGAACAGCTTCCTCCCTCCCCCACCCCCCAACCCCCATGCCCATCCACAGAATCAAATCCGAGAGCCTGGATTTACATTTTCAAGTAACTGGGCAATTCCAGTGTGACCCAAAACAAGAATCTCTGGGCTGTCCCCGACGATGCCCCAGTTAACAGCTTTTCCTCTTTATACTTTCCAGTACAGCAGCCCAGGGCAAGTCAGAGCCCCAGTCAGTCATGAGCTTTTTAGGTTCTTGTACTAACAGTCACAAAGACCTCACAGCCAGAGAAGACACAAGTGTCCCATAATTAGAGTCCGGGGTCTGTTCCTGGGGCTCACTTGTTCTATAACAATGGCCTTGCTCAGCCTTGGACCACCAGCCCTACCCAGCTCAGCCCCTCCACATTCCAATCTCCTGAGAGAAGACTCTTCGGTCTTCAGAGCATTAACCCTTTCCTGCCAAGACCCCAAGGGCCAGTGCTGAGGTTAGGGAGCTGGAAGGAAGCGGGAACAGACTCCAGGAGTGAGTGGCTATCTGGGGGCAGTCTGCATTTTGTATTTCAGCTAATTTGTTAGGATTGAACGAAACATAACTTATGGGGCAGGGGCACAGCCATTCTTCTGGGAATCCTGGGTGGGCCAGGGTTTGAGAGGCACTGAACAGTCAGTCGTTCCTTCCTTCCTTCTGATGGAGTTGGTGGCAAGAGCAGGGGCTTCCTCCTGAACAGATCTGTCACTCAGCCCATCACGGTAGCTTCCTGCCTGGATGAGTGACCCAGTCCCAGGAGACAGCATGTGCCTGTGACAAGAACTCACAGGGCGTGCTCTAAAGCCCATGTCAGATCTCAGCTAAACTCTGCCCTCCTCCCCATCCCCTCCCCCACCCTCCTCACCTCTGTTTTAATCTTAATGGCTGCTTCCCCAGGGGTAACTGAGTATTTTGAAGATACTTGGAGACCTTCTCCTGCTCCCACACTCTGGCCCCTCTAACCTCCCACACTGATCTCTTTCCTGATAATAGCACCCGAGTGATGTCCCTGGACCAGGCCACCGGTCTGCTACTGCCAAGTGCTCTTTTAGCAGAGTCCTTTCCTGAGTGTTCTGCCTTCTCCATCTTGACCCACTCCATTTCCCTGCTTCTTCCCCCCCCCCCCCCCCCCCGTAGTCTTCATTAGTACTTGTCCTCTTGCTCACCTGGTACAAGTTTACGTAAGGCAAGGCTTCTGTTTTGTCAGGGCCTGGCCTTCTGTTTAAAATGATGTTGAATGTGTAATAAACTCTTTCTCCTGCCCCTCTTTGTGTGTATATATGCATCACACACACACACACACACACAAACACACACACGCACTCATAAGCACACACAACACATATGCATATATACTCATACACTTACACAAATATGTGTACAGACACTCACACTCACACACGTACGCATACACACATACGCATACCTATTCACACGCATTCTTGCATACACAATGTGTACATACACACATTCACACAAAATACTCATGCGCGCATACACACACTCACACGTGAGCACATATACACACATGTATGCATACATACCCAACACTCTTGCGCACACATGTGTGCATACACATGCTCACAAGTGCTCGTAGACACATAAACACACACTCACACATGAGAACATACACACACATATGCATACACACACACACTAATGCACACACATGTGCCCATACACAAACTCGTGCACACACACACACATACTCACACACTCTCACACTGCTGAAAGAGTGACTGGGTCTGGCCAACATCTGACCATTATTTTCTTCCTTTTGCGGACACGGAAGTGGAGGTTTAGAGACGCCTCCCCCTGGTCAGAATTTAAGTGCAGATTGAAGGTGGGTGGTGAACCCAGGACTGAACTGCTCCTGGAGTCACTTGGCCAAGGGCAGGAGGGGCAGCTCTCTGGAGTCTCCCAAACTCCTGCTACGTGTTGCCGTGTTGCCGCTGCTCTGGTGTTTCAGAGAGTCAATGGATCAACGTGGAGGCTTCACTCTTTAGCTGCGCCTGTTCGTTTGCTTTGTGAAGCAGGGTCTTACTATGCCACGATCCTTAAATTCCTTAGCTCCAGTGAATCTCCTCTCTCAGGCTCCTGGGTGACTGCAGGTGTGCTCAACCATGCCTGGTTTTAAGGCCCAAGGTCACCTTAACCAATGTCTCCAGAGGTCAGAGGAGGAATCGGGAAATCTGTGGCAGAAAGAATGAGAGAGAGAGAGAGAGAGAGAGAGAGAGAGAGAGAGAGAGAGAACAAGAATGTGTGGTATCCTGAGAGTCAAGAGTTCTTCCAAGACATTTCCAGAAATAAGACTGCAGAATGGTCTTTCTGAAAAAATAAGGGATCTCCGTGCAAAGTGTCTTAGTCGGGGTGTCCATTGTTGTGATCAAACACGGTGACCAAAAGCAACTTGGGGAGGAAAGGGTTTGTTTCAGCTCATACCTTCTTGTCAGAGTCCATCTCGAAGGAAGTCAGGTCAGGAACCTGGAGGCAGGAACTAAAGCAGGGTCTCCGGGAGGGGTGCTGATTGCTGCCTTGCTCCCCATGGCTTGCTCAGCCTGCTTTCTTATACAACTCAGGACCACCTGCCCGGAGATGGCTCTGCATACCTCCCACATCAATCATTATTGAAGAAACTGGAGGACAGGTTTACATACAGGTTGACTAAAACCAACACAGAAAGAAATAAGGTGGGATGTCGCCAAATAGTCAGATCTCAAGGAAGACAGCATGGCGAGGATGCACAGTCCACCCGGTCTTGAGTTCAAGTCTTCCCAGGATCAAGACTGTGCACCCTAAGCAAATGCTCTCCCACCGAGCTGCAGCACAGCCCTCAGCTAGAATGGATCTGTGGGAACTTAACAAACTGATTATGGATCTGAGAGAACAGAAAGGAATCGCCCAAAACATGACCTTGAGTGGCATTTGCCTGACCTTCATAGCAGGTTATGTGGTATTGGAAGTTGATACCGTGGAAGGCAGGGAACTGGTGTTAGGTATGGAGTGTTCCAGGTACTTACTCAGCGGCGGGGCTCGCATCTGGGGAAGAAACAGTAAGTTGATCACTAATTTGGATTTACAGTTTAAATTGGCCATTTGGATAAAAAAGGGGGAAGCTTTCTTGTCTCCCCCCCCCCCCAAAAAAATAAACTTCAGATAGACCAAAGATGAAAAGGAAACAGAAACAATCCACACAGGGTAGAAGAAACAAAGGGGAATATTTTAGCGATCTTCAGGAAGAAAAAACATAAAACCACCAGAAGGAAAAGATTGACAGGTTAAATGGCATAAAAATGAAAGCTTCTATAGCTGAAAAGAAGCCGCAAGGTTAAAAGAGTCATACTACTGTGTGGAAGAAAACAGGATTTCCAATATACACGAATGGGTTAATAGCACCAAGATTAATTTTTGATTTGGAGATGGGGAATAAAATTGGGGGTTAATTAAAAGAAACAGGGCATGTCCTCTGACCTCCACATGTGTGCCACCAACCCCTGACACACAAAACAGATTAATGGAGTTTAGTTGTTTTAAAAAGGAGTCTGTCCTCCATCTCCGGCCATCCTGCAGGTGTCAGCCTGCTCCTAACCCTCCCCTGGCCAGGCCGATCTTACTTCCTAAGTACTAAGAATAGAACCTCCCTGCCCCCACACATACACGAGCAATGCCCATCTCTTCAGATGGTCTACTTTGGCCCTGCTGGGCACCAGACAGAAGAAGCCATGGGAGCAGCTCTCTTCCATTCATACTGGGCTTCTGACCTGGAAGAAAGGGCTAGCTAGGATTAGGGGACAGGAGGAGGAAGCGGGGTGTCCACTCAGAGGGTAGGATTTACTGTCCAGTCAGAGAGTAGCATCGGATGAGGAGGGCTTGGAGGAAATGGGGGGAGGGAGAAGGCACAGTGTAAGAGCACAGTGTGGGAGGGGAAGGCAAGCAGAACTAAGGTACCTGAATGGATGCCTCCTTCCAGACCCTCCAGGCCCCCAATGTGCAATGATTAGTTCTCTTTACTACAAGAAAGGGTCCTTCAGACCAGTCAGCCAGCTCAGTGGGTAAAGGTACTTGCCACCAAGCCTGATGACCTGAATTCAATCCCTAGCATTTATACAGGTTAGAAGGGAGAACTGGCTTTCCATAAGTTACCCTTGGATTGTCACACATCCACACACATACACAATGAAATCATGCTAGGAAACAGAAGGGTCCCCCTTGTCTTTATTTTCAAGAAGTCATGTAACGCACAAAGACCATCTTGAGACATTATTTCTTATCTGTTTTGTTCATTTATTAATAACAGTGACTTGCTGTCGGCACCGGGGATCCTGTCCTATCCACGTGTGTTCATGGGTTTTACCACAATAGGAGAAAAGCTTGGATTTAGAACAGAAAACCACAAATAACAGGCTTTTCTGCCAACCCTAATCTGCTGCTTTCAGGGAGGTCACAGGAACCCAGGGTGTGGGATTCTTAGATTTATGGAGCCCCATGTGGGCCAGGCACTGTGCCAGACATCAGTAATAGGAGCCTGACCATGGCCACGCCTTCGTTAATTTAATATAATTTTATATAAGACCCAAACACAGAGTCCAAAATGAAACTGCTTTTGGACCAACCCATTCTATTTCAAAGCTGTTGAAATCTACTGCCTTTTGGAATTTTATTTCTGGTACTCAGCAAAACAACAACAAAACCACAAAGGGGGATAAAGGCAGCTGTTTAATCTTTTGCAACTTTGTAAGAATTCCAGTGTGTGTGTGTGTGTGTGTGTGTGTGTGTGTGTGTGTGTGTGTGTGTGTGTGTAAGCACCAGCCAAGGCAGGGGTTGGGAGGGTGTTTTCGAGGTCCTAGCTTCTAGCCAGATAAAAATGTAACAAACATAGAAAGGAGGCGGTTTAAAAAGACATTAACAATGCTACACTTAGTTACAGAGTTGCTCTGTAATAATGGGAGCTTTCCGGACCTTGCTGGGCCAGCCTGGCTAAGCCCCAACCCTAGAGAATACGGGTCCCTCCTCCAAGAAGTCATTGAAAGAAATTCAAAAGTCTAGCCTGATGCCTGCATGCTCTCTCTGTGTGTTTGGGAACAAACTTGTGCTGTGCTGAGCTGTGCTGTGCTGTGGTCTTCATGGAGGAGTACAGCCGTCTCTGGGAGTTCTGGAAATGTAGTTTTCATGTAGGGAACTGGACAAGGCAGCTCTTGACAAGGGAACAAATATGCCTGGGTGGGGGTGGGTGGGTAGGGATAGGTCTGAGGGAAATGAGCTGAAATGAGAAGAATGGTTTCAATCAGTGTGTTTGATAAGATAAACTGAATTTATTCCCAGAGACTCATTCATTCATGATGCAAAGGGTCAACGGACGTGTACTTAGGTGTGGCAGGTTCTATGCTGGCCCTGAGAAACAGTGCGTGAGTTTAACACTATTTCTGCCTGTGTCAGAGTTTGCTGTCTTAGCTTCTACCACATCACTGGACCAGAGAGAGAAACTTGAAGAAATTCTATTGGGCTTGATGATGGAGCAAAGGGCAGAGGACAAAGGGTAAAGGGCAAAGGGCAAAGGGCAAAGGACAAAGGGCAAAGAGCAAAGGGTTTCTCCTGCCTCATTCTGCAGGCAGTAGCCATGGAAGCCCGTGGTTCTGGGAGCTAAACAGAGGTTGCAGGTAAGATCTGGGCTATTCCACCTGTGAACTCAAAGAACCTAAGGCCAGAAGCCAGAGTGCTAGCCGTCCAGCCTTGTGATCATGGTCTATATATACCTGCTTGCCCTTGGTTTCAACCCTGGGGGCAGGGTGGGTGTAGGTCCAAGGATAGATGAAACATTAGATCCCAGATCTTGTTTGGGAAGACTGCTTTTAGCAAAACCACTTTGCTGTTGGGTCTAGAGGCTACTAAAGGCCAGCGGCAGCTAAGACCCATTTCCACGGCAGGACCAGTCTGCTTGCTAAAACTGAGAGCCTGTTTTCTCACTCATGGCTGCTAGACTGTCCATTTTCAGTAAGCGACTTTAGGAAATTTGATTAAGACTGGGATCCTCATTCTCTTCCAGGGAGACCTCACAGTGGGTGCTTTTCTTTGCAAGAGCAGGAGTGGGCCCCTTAGTGGGGGTTTTGTATGGCAAGTAGCACACAGTGAAAGAGAGGAAAAGAAAAACAAAGAAAGAAATAGGAAACCAACTTTGATTCAAAGAGGGCAATCGTAGGGGACAGTCTCCCCACGGTAAGCTGTCAACAGCTGAGGCACCACTGGGCCAGTGGCCGCTCAGACAGGGGGGACGTGGGCTCCTTTGTTAGAATGGACTGAATAGGATGTCCCTGCACCCAGACCTGGCCTCCTGGCTAACAAAGGGCCCCTTTGTCACCCTGGGCAAAGAGTGCTGCTGAGGTTGCCACAGCAACTCAGGGACGCAGACTTAATGTGTGAGTGACACTTCAGATGGGAAGCAGGCATTCAAAAATTCAAATTTCTTTATGTAGAGTGGTCTCCTTCCCTGGGTATTTTAAAGGGGCTACAGAGCAAACAAAAGCAGAAATAAGGCAACACACAATACATCGGCCAAACCCAAAACAGAACATCCCACTTTCTTTCTGTGTCCTCCTTTCTGAACAAGAAAATTGAGTGAAAGTTTTGTTGCAGACATCGTTGGGGGCCTCGGTGACCTCCTGGCTTCTTTATCCAAAGGGTAACTGGACACCGTTAAAGTGAATTTGAAAAAGAACACCGTGTAGAATTCCAGCCTGTGGACACGGGATATGTTTTCATTCTCACTGTCAGACCATCGGTTAGGCTCTTCCTTAGTGGCTAGGAGGTGGGGTGTAAGATCTGTTCATTCAAGCAGCGAACGGACAAGGATACTTGATGCTACCAGTTCCTGTTAATAGGTGCTGGGCAATGCAATAAGAAAAAAGACTAATATCGATGTGTCACATGCTTGACAGTTGCTAAGATTAGATCTGAAATGTTCTCGTTGTAAAAAAAAAAAAAGCTCTATAAAGGTAAGATGGACACGAGATCTGTCTGTCTCTGTCCATCTGTCTGTCTCTCCATCATCCAGCTGTCCGTCTGCCCACCTGCCCACCTGCCTGTCCACCCACCCACCTATCTCTTCATCTCTCTATGTATCTATCTATCCATCTGTCTGTCTATGTGTGTGTGTATATATATATGTTTGTATATTTCTATGTTACAAATATATGCAATATATGTGTATATCTCAATCAAACTGGGAGAAGGTAAAAAGAAAGACAAAGTGAAGAAAGTAGAGCTGATCTCTTTTTCCGGGGTGACCATGGTATTCCATAGAGAAATGACAGCAAAAAAGATAAGCAGAAGCAGAGCTTGGCAGATTTCCTGGATCCGAGATAAACACCCGACACGTCTATAATATTCTTCTAGAGGAATATGGACAGAAAAATTAAAAGATATTTGGGTTTCGAATGTTTCAGATCTTGAGTTCATTTAACAATGAAGTGCAATTCTAACTGAAACACTGACCATTTTCTTTCTAGAACTAAGAAAGATTAGACAGATGCAGGGAGTCTTAGTGTCCCACAAGGAAGCCTTGTAGCCAACTCGTTGCATTTCCTAGAACATCAAGTTGGCCTTTCCAGCCTTCCGTAGCACCTACTTCCTGAAGGTGATTGACAAGAGTGACAGGAAGTGGACCCGCCTGGCTCCGGGCAAGCAGTGCTTTCTAGCACTTATTGCTGCTTTGTATTTTCCTCTAGATGATATGAGGTCACTTCTAGCTATTTCTTTTTAGTGTGATCCATGTACATTTAGCTCTGCTGATTCCTTTGCAACATAGTAACACACAGCTGGGTATTAACGCCCAGTTTTGCGGAAGTGAAAGTTGAGGTTCAGAGGATTGGCTTAAGTCAAGCGGGGAGCTAAGCAGAGATCAGGGTTTGAATCCAGCGCTCCAGTTTCCTTCTTTTGTTCCTTCTTCTGTGTAGTGGGCTGAGGAAGTGATCTTGTGCCCAAGTCTCTGCCATAGGCATTGGCCCATTTGGTCTGTTGCCCAGTAGACTTTGTTGACACAGGCTACAGGCTGGCTTGGCCACTTGTCAGAAATAATGAACAGATTGAAGTATTATTGGCCCACATAGGGAAGTATAGTGGCCAGGGCTCTAGCAGTGCCCAACTGCTACCCCTAGACAATAAGTGCCCACTTCTAGAAAGTTCCTGAGGGGATGTTCTTGCACTGAGGCACAGAGTGAAGTGTGGATGGAGAGCACAGCCCTGAGCCCTGGGATTGTAGTCTGGGCTTATACTCTGCCAAATGTCCCCTGCTATCAGTATTCCAGAGTGCCATCCAACCTCTGCCTCTTGAGTCCTGCATCTGTTTACCCACAGGATATTTCTGCTGCAAGTACTTCACATGTAGTTGCCAGGACAAACTGCCTGGGAAAGAATTTTGTCTTAATCTCAGTTGTTAGGGCTTGCTAAGTAAAGACCCCAGGTCCTTGCCCCTTGAATGGGATAATTCTGTGGCATATTTGTGCTACTCCGTCTTCCGGAGTCCCCCAGTGGAGTTCAAACCCAATTGTCCAGAGTAATA
This sequence comes from Rattus norvegicus, assembly GCF_021556685.1. Taxonomy (NCBI): domain Eukaryota; kingdom Metazoa; phylum Chordata; class Mammalia; order Rodentia; family Muridae; genus Rattus; species Rattus norvegicus. Next base: position 151,636,457 of record NC_141536.1, read on the forward strand.
CAACTTCTCTTGACAGTTATTTTTCCTGGACCTCCTCCTCCTCCTCCTCCTCCTCCCCCTCCCCCCCTCCTCCTCCTCCTCCCCCCTCCTCCTCCTCCTCCCCCCTCCTCCTCCTCCTCCCCCCCCTCCTCCTCCTCCCTCTACCTGTGTGTCCTGAAATCACCATTTAATACACTCCTGGCACTAGGATCCTTGGCTCAGATGCTTCCTATCTGAGGCTTTTGGAAGACTCTCCATAGGACGGGGGAAGTTTTCTCTGTGGATCCCCATTTATCTGATGCCCAGGTCAGCATATGTCTCACCATAATTATGCTGGGGTTAGATGTTAGATATGTTTGCTTCAGGGAAGAAAGATGGAGACCATTGCTCAAATGTGACTCCTTTTGCTGTCTTCTGTCTCCTGGAATTAAAAACAAAAAACAAAAAACAAAAAACAGGGGCTGCTTCTTCTTCTTCTTCTTCTTCTTCTTCTTCTTCTTCTTCTTCTTCTTCTTCTTCTTCTTCTTCTTCTTCTTCTTCTTCTCCTTCTCCTCCTCCTCCTCCTCCTCCTCCTCCTCCTCCTCCTCCTCCTCCTTCTTCTTCTTCTTCTTCTTCTTCTCTTTCTCCCCCTCCTCCTTCTCCACCTACCTCCTCTTCCTTTTCTCCCCCCCCCTCTCTCTCTCTCTGTGTGTGTGTGTGTGTGTGTGTGTGTGTGTGTGTGTGTGTGTGTGTAAGAGGGTTCTCAAAGGCTCCATCTTAAGGTGGGAATCAAGCATCTTGCCTATGTTAGCCCCTGCGTTAGTCACAGTCACCAAAATGGGGGGAAACCGTTATCCCTCTGCTGGAGAAACTCAGAAGGCATACATGTCAAGGTTTGGCAAAGTGGGCACTGTTGGTACTGTGTGTAAATAGTTCCTAGAACGGTTAACATCCCCAAGTATTCATCCAGCAAGCAAGTTAAACTGGGTCTTTAAAAAACAAGTTAAGTTTTGCTACTTTTTTTTTAATGGATGAAGGAAAAGAAAATAGGGTTAAATATTATCCCACCTTTTAAAGACAGGGTCTCACCGTGAAGCTCTGGCTGCCCTAGAACTCACTCTGTAGGACAAGCTAGCTCCAAATTCACAGAGATCTGCCTGCCTCTGCCTCCCGAATGCCAAATAACCAGTCTCTTAAACTTCCACCCAGAAGTGACACATGTCGCTTTGGGTAAAGTGAGTCACATGGTCATACTCAAATTAAAGAGGTAAGGGAGGTGCAGCCAGTCCTACCACATGCCTGAAAGGAGGAAGAATCTATGGCATCCCCAAAGCCCCTCAGCGTTGAGTGCCTAGCTCCTGTGCCAAGATTGCTTTCTAAGATGTTGGCCATCTAGATGGGAGTCATAACCTTCACTGGGTGAAGTGGCCATGGGTGGAGAAATATTCATTGCCCTTTGAGATCCCATGTGTGTTAGCCATGTCCTTTATTTTTCTGCAATCTGATGCTTTGTCCCCTGGGGTCTTGCAAACCCTGCAGGGACAGTCCTGTCTAAGATTAGCCAATCCCTATCCCTAATAGAACATGATTTGCCTATGGGCGTACTTTTCGAAAGCAAGTTGACAACCCAGTGTCTGTGCTTCCAGCCTTCCTTTTTCTTGGCTACCTGTACTCACTCAGAGTCACGACTCAGCTGCTCAAATTACCCAGAGACCAGGTACTGGCCAACTAGGAATGGACCCTAACCCCAGATCCACTGACAGTATTCAAGCTGGCCAACCCTAAACCTGTAGAATCTTTGATAAAAGTCCTCTACTCTCTTCTACCAACGGATACTGGGCTTCCCTGGAGGCCCCCATGTATCTCTAACACAGTGTTCCTCCTCCTCCCATGAACCATAAGAGGCTACCGTCAATTTAATAATAACTATCTCCTGTTGTCCTGATCATATCTAAATTATAATAAAACATGCTCAAGTACACCTGCATGTTGACTGTCAGCAAAAGAAGCTGGAAGCCTGAGGATTCATATGCAGACTCCCCCAGTTCTGAGCTACTGCAGGAGAGGAAAAGCAGAGCCGGCCTGAGTCAGCCTGTTCTCTCTCAGCTTCCTACTGAGGTTAACAGGAAGAGAGGAGGTTTCAAGGTCCAATCTTATCCTGAAGCTAACAAACATGACTGTGGTGTCCCTTGGAGGGGGTGGGGGGCTCCCTATCTTACGAGGTGACGGAATAAGATAAGGCCAATAGGATAAAGCCAGGCTCCAGGAGCTGTCTGTCTTCCCTGGTAAGCTTCCCACCAGACTTCTACACGTCCTCTTGATGTCTTCCTTCTTCTCTGGGGAGGGCTGACAACGGTGGCTGCAGCTGGCAGATTCCAGAGAAGTCAGGGTACTTTTGTCCCTAGGAACCTTCAAACCGTGGCAGACTCTGTTGACAATTTTTGCTAGAGCTGGTGAGACCGTGAGTGCCGGAGTGTGGGCTGTGAGTGGGAAATGCTAGAGGAGAGACTGGGGTCTAGGTATAGTTTTGGGTCTGCCATCAGCTCTTGGATGTTAAGCATTCCTCACTGAGCTCATGGAGCACTTTTATCTCCTGAACTCAAAGGGCAAGATTTGTCAAGGCGCTCTCTCTCTCTCTCTCTCTCTCTCTCTCTCTCTCTCTCTCTCTCTCTCTCTCTCACACACACACACACACACACACACACACACACAGAGTTCATGGTGAGTATTGATTCTCCTGTGCTCAGAAGGGAGACTAAGTTGGGTGCTGATGGTTTCTCTCAAATTTTATATTACTGATACTGGCCAGTGAGACAAGAAAAAGCAACATGTCATACAAGGATTGAAACTTAAGAGCAAACTTTCCTTTTGTTTACAGATGGGACAGAGCGTAGCTCTATGGTTTTTTACAAGCCAGAGAATTCATGTACGGATGATTAGAGTTAGTGAGTTTGGCAATGTTTCTGGGTTTTAGAACACTGTGTAAAACTTTATTTCTAGTATATTCTAGTTCTATATGGTTGAAAAAGAATCTCAAATTTTTGTAGCTTAAAATAATATGCATTTATTATCTGTCGCGGCAACTAAATGTCCTATCTGTCTGTCTATCTATCTATCTATCTATCTATCTATCTATCATCTATTTATCAAGACAGGGTCTCCGTATGTAGCCCTGGTGGTCTTGGAACTCTCTATGTAGATCAGGCTGGACTTGAACTCACAGAGATCCTGCCTGTGTCTCGTTCCAAGTGCTAAACATTTTGGATTCAAGGAAGACTGTGATTCTTTTCAGGGCTTCTCTGATAATTCCAGACCTCTTACATGGTAGCTTAGAGCTCCAAACAGAAGCCTTCAGAGAATCCAAGCAGCTGAGGCTGTGTTAGTTTTATGAATTAGCCTCAGAAATAGCAGTATTTACTAAGAACTACTCGCCAAAATCAGCCTTTTTCAAGAGGGAGGTTATTAGACACTACTCCTTGGGAGAAGTGTCCAAAGATTTGTGGAGGTGTTAGAAAGCCTTGACCATCATATTAACAAAGTAAATTATTGATAATAGCATAAAAATGACAAGAACCCCAGTTGAAAATCTAATAAAAGATGTTCCAGGTTTTTGCATACAGACCACTGCTGAGAGAACAGGTAAGGAAAACTTAAATGAGTGGGTGTACCATGTTCATGGATAGAATTAATTCACATAGAAAATACCCAGTTCATCCAAATTGGCATGAAAATTCGACATGAGAATAATGAAAATCTCAGCTGATTTTTATTAAGATACAAAGGCCAATAGCCAAGGCAGTCTTAACGAATGAAGTGTGTGGACTTACTCCGTGGGCCATTGACATTTAGTAAAAAGCTGAAGTAATCTGGCTGGCTAATAGCGCGAGAGAAAAGTAAACAGGAGAGCACAGAAGTCGTTCATGTGCATACGAAATACTTGATTTGTGATGCAGTGGTGTGTGTGTGTGTGTGTGTGTGTGTGTGTGTGTGTGTGTGTGTGTGTATGTGTGTGTATGTGTTGTTTCAATGACTACTGTCCTATTGTCAGGTTAGTTGGATATCCAGATCTGGGAGAGATGGAGGGAGAGAGATGAGAGAGAGAGGAGAGAGAGAGGAGAGAGAGAGGAGAGAGAGAGAGACAGAGAGAGAGAGACAGAGACAGAGAGAGACAGAGAGACAGAGAGACAGAGACAGAGAGACAGAGAGAGACAGAGAGAGAGAGACAGAGAGAGAGAGAGAGAGAGAGAGAGAGAGAGAGAGAGAGAGAGAGAAGAGGAGAGGAGAGGAGAAGAGAGGGGGAGGAGAGAGACTTGTGGGAAATTCCTTTTTGATAAGGCTGAGCCTGGTGTTTCTAGAAACAATGACTGAAGTTTATTTAGAAGCTCTTTCCTTTCTGGGTTGTAATTTCCCTCTGTTGTTCTCTAACCTTCTCTGGAATACCAGTTCCCACACTGATCTTGAGGTACCTGGATTTCACGGTTGCTGCCTGAGGTCCTTGCTCTTGGCCAGGACCAGCCAAGTCCAAGAAGCAGTAAGGAGCCTGAGTTAGTCTCAAGCTGTCTCCTAAGTGGGCCAGAGGCTCAAGCACTTTTCTCCAGCTGTCCTTCCCAAACAGGCCTCGGAAGTATTCCAGAACACTGAAACCAGGAGCTGGATGGGGGGAGGGGTGAGTGGAAGGAAGTAAAGAAGCAGAAGGCAGACCCTGGCATTTCTTCCAGCTAGCAAGTGTTTGCAGAATAAAGGTGCTGTCCCAGACGGACTGCATGGGGCGGATTCACAAAGCTTCTCTGGAGTCCAAAAAGCTTTGGATGTTGGCTAAGTGTACTGGGCTTCTGAGCCTTCCTGTTCTGACCACTAAAGGGGGCAGGGACTATCCACAGTCCCCATCCAAGTGCTCTCTCTTTCTGATGCCTCGACTTCCCCATATATAAAATTAACCTTTATGTACTTTGGTCCACACACCCCCAGTCCCTCTCTGAATAACTCAGATCTGCTTGAGGTGTGTGCGTGTGTGTGTGTGTGTGTGTGTGTGTGTGTGTGTGTGTGTGTGTGTGTGTGTGTTGGGGGTGGGGAGGGGACTATTCTAAGACCCATATAAGGCGAGGGGCCCAGTCAGACAGGTAAGATAATACCCATTTCCCGATGGGCACTCCTTCAACCACTTCCTACTTGCCCTGCAAGCCGGGTTGGGACTGACACTGTCCCCAATATTTGGGGCTGAGAATGTCCCATTTCTGGACAGGGGTGGCCTAGAGATTTCTCTCTTTCGTCTCGCTCTTGGTGACAAAAGGCGGGACAGGATAGGTCCACTTGGACTGGCAACTAACTCTAGGGGCGGAGGGCTGGGCGGAGACCAGGGCGACCGGGGGCCCCCTTGCCCTCGGCGGCTCCGGAGGCCGGAACAATAGCGCTTGCGGGCGGGGCGGGGAGGGCGTGACGGGAGGGCGTATCTCCCCTCTGGGCGCCGCCCCCGGCCCGCCCCCCGCGCTCGCACACGGGCTCGCATAGGGCTCCCACGGCTGCCCGCCCAGGCACTGCCCGCGGGAGCCGCTGCCGCCGCCGCCGCCGCCGCGCCCGCCATGGACGTCCGCCTGTATCCCTCGGCGCCCGCGGTAGGTGCGCGGCCCGGGGCCGAGCCGGCCGGCCTGGCGCACCTGGACTACTACCACTGCGGCAAGGTAGGCGACAAAGTAGGCTGGGGGGCCCGAGTGTCCCGGGCTAGAGCGTGGGGGCAGAAGTCATCTCGTGGCTGCGGACGTAGGCACTCTTGGGGGCGCACACGGGGACACACACACAACAGACCGGACGACGGGCACGTGCCACTCACACCGCTACCCTCGCGGTCACACACACACCCGGAGTTGTAGATCACGGGCAGAAGTCAGCTCGACAGCTTCCCGTAAGACGACACAGTGACACACTCACCCACGCTTCGCATTCATTCACAAGCCGACGCGCAGCGACTCTCTGTCACCCAGCCAGGCAGCACCACACACAGCCTTCACCGTCCCACATAAGTCACGGTGCCAGTCATTTATCCTCAACCACACGCAGCCTCTCGCCCACATACAGGGAGGGCTATGCTAACATACAAGTCACCTCATCTATCCACACTCATACACAGCGCTGCTACACATGTTCCTATCTGCTGTCACATCCCAGCGACAACGGGGGACAGTCACACAAAGAAGTAGCTCCGACAGTCACAGCTCACACTCAAAATGACCCACAAGTGCACAGGGTCGGTCACACAGATCCATCCCCTGGACGAGAAGACTCAGCTACGAATCGCCCTGGCCACCACCCAGTCACACCCGGACACACCCAGGGACAGTCACAGGCTCTACCACCCTCCACTGCTCGCCCCCACCCCTCGGTCATCCATACTCGCGCGTCGGGGTTTTAACTTTTCGGTGCTGAGCATTAATTGGGCCGTTTACTAATTGGCCGTCACTATCCCATGGCGCCTGGGATTCTATGCAGGTGTCGTCCAATCAAGGCCTGTCCCTTCCCTGGATTGGGAGCTAGCGTCTCTCCAGGCTGGGGCTGCAGAGAGGAGGTACACTCTGGCTCCCCTCTCCCCACCATTTTACTAGGCACTCTGTCCTCAATCCCAGCCAGGGCCCCACAGCGCGGCGCCTACGGGAGGCTGTGCCTAGATCCCGGGACCCGAGGCGTCGGAGCCCAGCTCCTCTTCGAGCCCAGCGGGCACGGTCAGGGGCAGCGGCGCGGTCTGAGTCCCCTTCCCTCGGAGGGAAGGGAACTTTGAAACTTAGTTCGGACGCCAGACGGTCGGTCGCTGCGTCCTCGAGTCTGTGCGTCGATCGGGGTCAGGCTGGAGCCGAGCGCGGCTTTTCGTCACTCGGAGCCCGGATTGAACAGCGCGCGTGGGTCTCCGGGCGGTCGGGACGTAGACGCGCGGGCTCCGCGGCGCTGCGTGGTGAGTGCGCGTCGGGTGGCCGGATCCATGACCCACTGGGGGTCTGGCCCCTTCCCTACAAGCTATCCGCCCAGCTCCTGGCTGCGGGGATGTTGCCGGGATACTGCGGGAGCCGAGCGTCCGGCCGATCGCTGGGCCTCCGGGGCTGGGCCTCTGCAAGTGCATCCTCAGGCCCTAAAGGAGTGGCTGCCGCCGGGAGTCCTCTGCAGTTCGCCCTGGTCCGGGCGGCGCGGGCCACGCAGGCGGGGGCGTCCCGGGGCTGAGGTGGGCGGCGCGCATCTCTCGTAGGGGAGAGCAGATTATCTTTTGTGCGCTGATCCGCAAAGTTGGAAGCCTGAGAGGGGGGATGGTGCCTTAGAGAGAAGGCGGGTTCCCGAGCCGCTTCCAGTGTTGATGGTGGGAAAATGGATTAAAAACAGCAAGTGGAGTTTTAGAAGAAACTGAAGGATGGGGAAGCATATCTTCTGCCCTTGGCTTTGTTTAAAATATGGAATAGGCAAAACAGGGTTCACCCTCTGGTTTGGAGGCCGCGGTGGAAATTGGGGATTTATGCCTTAAAGACTGGGTACCAGGGCTGGGGGCGGGGTAGGATAGCTCGAAGAGGTCTTTTGGAAGTGATGTATTTGCAAACCCCACCAGAGTGGGACCAGACTGTCTCCCGCTGCCGCCTTTGGGAAGCGGGACTCTGCCGAGCCCCCCCCCCCCCCTTCCCAACCCCCTCTTCCCGCCGCCGCTTTATTCGGAAGCTCTAGAAACCTCTGACTCAGCACCAGAACCTCCGAGGTTGCAACCTGCTGGGAAGGGCGCAGAAGTGGAGGGTGGAGATTTTGTTTTCTATCTGTGTTCTAGGACCCTGGTCGGTGGCTGAGGAAGTTTTGAGCATAGTAAGGTAGGAAATGCTACCAGAATGCTGGAAAGGAAGGTGCTGAGTATGGGCTGAGATGTGAGACCTACGGTTCAGACCTTCAGGCTGGGGTAATGGGGCACCTGGCTCAGCCTGAATCCAGAATCCTGTTGGCAGATTCCCCAGTGTGCTGTGGCCTTCCGTGGTGGTTCATGAGGTTCACTGTGACCAGGAACTCCATTTTTTTCCCCCGACACCAGAAACTGATGATTGTGGAAAAGAAAACGTCCAGGCTTCAAGGTCTCTTAGAGCTCGCTATCAGAGTTGGAGACCTAAGGTGTAATGGCCACTCCAGGGCAGTGTGTGTGCGTGCACCTGTGTTGGGAGGTGGTGTAAAATAGGTTATAGAGCCAGAACACAGCCCACACACTGGGGACTCTGTTCCTGGAGCCAGGACAAGAGGCTTGTCTCTCAAGCATTTACCCAAACGATGTCAGACAACCGTGGGGCAGTTGACCTGGAAGGGCCCTTGGCGACGGTCCCCTTGGCGACCATCCCCTTGGTGACTGTCCCTTAGCAATCCTCTACATAGAGATTCCCAGCCTCTTTAAATCAAAGTAGTGAGCGCTGGCTGTTCTGCTGGGTTTTGTTCGAGAAAACACACAATGATAAAAAGCTGCTGTGACTTCATTTTAGCTTCAAAATATTGGTGTAATTTATTAATTACAGTAACATTAGCATGCATTAGAAACATTGTTTACTAGGTATAAAGCAAGCATGTTATTTTTTTTTAAATGTACTAACAGTGTTTGGTAAGCACAGAAGCTCCTGGCTTCTGGCATGGTGGATCTGGGATCCAGTGAAGGGAACTAAAGATCTTTTTGCTTCACAGAAAGCAATACTCAGTTATGGGGCAGCATCCCCATGGGTTATGGAGCAGGTGAAAGGCAGAGATGAGGTTGTACCTAAGTTTCTCGATTCACAGCAGGACAGTAATCTGGCCTCCTTGTGAGTCTCTCTCTGTCACGGTTTTGGGGCTGGGAAACCTATATTCCATCCACAGAGGATTGAGTTCCTTCCATTCAGATTTTGGATGGCGACTCTGCTAAGACAGACTGGTATCAAGAGGTCACTGGGGCAGGGCGAACCTGGCTAATAGCTCCATATGTGGCTTTGTGAACTAAAGAAGGTCATCTCTAGTTCCTTTAAAAAAATTAAAATGGGGTTGGGGATTTAGCTCAGTGGCAGAGCGCTTGCCTAGGAAGCGCAAGGCCCTGGGTTCAGTCTTCAGCTCCGAAAAAAAGAAAAAAAAATTAAAATGCTAGTATGTGCAGGCGTTAAAGTCAGAGATCAACCTGAGGCTCTTCTTTCCACTGTGTGTGTCCTGGCTGTCCAAGGCTGTTAGGTTTGGCAACAGGTCCCTTTACCTGCAAAGTGGCCTCTAGGCTTCTAGTTCTCTCTTGATACAGAGTATGACCTAACAGAATAAAATGTAAATGAGCTCTGTCAGACATAAACACCCATGGACCCGCTAATTCAGTCTAGGGAGAGAATATTTCCATTACTCCCAGAAAGCCCTTGGTTCCCTTCCTAGTGAACACCCCATCTTTGCCCCAGCAGTAACTTCTTACCTGATATCTAATCCCCACAGGTTTTTTTTTTCCTGTTCATTTTAGGACTGTGAGCTCTATTTGAGCCCCAGCATGTCTGTCATAGGCAACATGGACATTTTCAGTACAGCTTCTTTTCTAGCTCAGTCTGCTTTTTGCATTCATCCGCTGAGTGTGTGTGTGTGTGTGTGTGTGTGTGTGTGTGTGTGTGTGTGTGGTTTGTTCCACTTTGTCACTGAGCGATATTGCACTGTGTAAATACAATACAGTTGGTTACTTTACCTGCTGATGGGCGTTCAGGTTTGTTTCTCGTCTGGGGAAATTGTAAGTAAAGCTACTGTGGATGCTCTTCTACAGGTCTTTTTTTCAGGGAGAACAAATTGTCTATTATCACTGAGCTTTGGTACCCCCTTTAAAGTTTTTTCTTTAGGATTTAATTACTTTTGTTTCATGAGTACAGACATTTTGCCTGCCTGTATATATGTGCAGGATGAGCATGCAGTGCCTATGAAGCCCAGAAGAGGGCACCAGATCCCCCTGGAACTGGAGTTACAGATGGTGGTGAGCTCCAATGTGGCTGATGGAAGTGAAACCCAGGTTCTTTAGAAGAGCAGTCAGTGCTTCAGGCCCACGGTCACTCCCACCATGTACCCTTTGGAGGACAATTGCTTACCTCTGAGATTCGGGACACAGGCGTGAGGGATGCAGGCTAGGGTAGTTCTTGGCACAAACAAGCTATTGGTTAGTTGGTGATGATATTAACCACCTGCCACCTACTCCCCAGCAAGAGGCTTAACCTAGCATCCTTTTATCCCTGTTTGATACATACTAAAGGCCGATCTGGGTGCCAGCCCCTGTGGAGCACTCTGTGGCCAGCAACATTTCTCTTTCCCCCAGGATCTCTCAATAACTAGTACTGGATGGGGTGTGGCATGCCCTATCATCTGTTAATCAGTGAATATTTAGGTAACCAATGCTATGGCAATGAACAAATTGTTGCTCTCAAAGCCTATCTGTCTGTCTGTCTATGGGTGAAATACAGTATTGTGATTAATAGACCTCTAGATATTCTATAGATATGAAGTAGGGAAGAGGGTTAAGATGAGGCAAGCTCTGGGACTGCTTTGCAAGTGTGTGCATATGTGAGGGCATGTGTGTGTGCATGTGTGTGTGGGTGTGCACAGGCATATGCACATATGTGTATGTGTGTTTTTCGCCCTAGTGCATGCACCTATGGAGGTCAGAAGTTGACACCAGATGCCGTCATAGTTAGGGTTAGTTTTTGTCAGCATTGTATACACTTAGACCTCAGAAGTGCTCTCAGTTGAGAAACTGATTCTATGAGATTGGCCCGTGGGCTTGTCTGATGGGTATTTTCTTGAGTGCTGACTGACACGGTAGGGTCCAGCCCACTGTGGGCAGCGCCATCTCTAGGCAGGTGGGACTAGGACAGCTGTATAAGAAGCTGCATGAGCAAACCAACCAGAAAAGATCCTGTAAGGGGCGTTCTTCCATGGTTTCTGCCTCAATTCCCCGCCCCAGGTTCCTGCCCTGGCTTCCCTCAATGGTGGGCTGTAACCTGTGAGCTAACTAAACGCTTCCCTCCTCAAGCTGCTTTTGATCACGGTGTTTACCATAGCAACAGAGAGCACAATTGAGCAGCTGTCTTCCTTTATGTATAGTAAGACCAGTTTCTCATCCCCCTCCTGGAACATTTTAGCTAGACTGGCTGGCCAACAATCTTCTAGGCTCCACCACCTGGTTACAGCCCACCAGTACTGGATTATAGACGTATGCCTCCATGCCTGGCTTTTACCGGGTTATGGGTATCCAAACTTGGGTGCCCCTGCTTATGCTGCAAGCCCTCCCCAGACTGTTTTGCAGTTTTAAAGTGGGAGGTTGATAGCAGACCTCTGAAATTTTGAAAATTTATATACATAGCAAGCGTCGCTTTATACGTTTTTTCAAAGCATTGTTATTTTATCCATGTGTATACCCGGATGCCTGCATGCAGGTGTGCACACATGTATACAGATGTCTGTGGAGGCCAGAAAAGGGTGTTGGGTCTTCTGGAGCTAGAGTTGCAGGCAGTTGTGGGCCTGTGGGTGTTGGGAAGTGAACTCTGGCTCCCTGCAAGAACCGAGAGAACTTAGCCACAGAGACAGATCTCAACCGTCTGATCTGGTAAGTTTTTAAAAAGCGGCTTCCGGGGCCACACTCCTAGAGATTTTCGATTCATTTGGTCCCGGTAGGGGGATGCCGAGGATTTGTCAGTCTAGTGGGCCCCCATGGGATGCTACAGCTGGTCACGAGTTAGAGACCACAGTGTGTGTAGTGGCAGCTTGCTTGTTTGTGTACAGTTTTGTGTGGGCTCCTGGCAGGCAGGAACCATGCCCGCACTTGGCACGGCGCCTTCTCATAATGGCTCAGTAAGTAAGTGGTAGTGGGTGAATTATTTTGCTCACCACCCACGTAGCTCTGGGTATAGCATCTGGTAAGGATGGGAATGAAGAAGCGTGCTTACTAAATGACTGGAGGCTCCCTTTGGCAAAAACCATGAAGTGGATGTTACTTCCTATCCTAGACTTGAGGTACAGCATCTGTGGGGGGGGGTGAGATTTGCATGGCTTTCTTCTGCAGGGGACAAGGGACAGTTACGGGTCCTATGGGAGGAGCCCTGGGCTGGCTGGAATTAAGGTTCTCTGTCAGGAGGTCAGATTCTCTGTCCCGTCTTAGAGTTTCTTTTGCTGTGAAGAGACACCATGGCCACAGCAATTCTTAAAAAGGGAACCATTTAATTGGGGCTGGCTTACAGTTCAGAGGTCCAAATATGGTGTTGGAGAAGCCAAGGGTTGTACATATTGATCAGCAGGCCTCAGAAGGAGACTGTGAACCACACATAGGTTGAGCATAGGAGACCTCAAAGCCCACTCCCACAGTGACATACTTCCTACAGCAAGGCTACACCTATTCCAACAAGGCCACACCTCCTAAAAGTGCCACTCTCTGTAAGCCAAGCATCCAAGCACATGTGTCTTTGGGGGACAAACCGCCACACTGCCCATCTAGTTCTGCATCCCGCCTGTCAGAGGCTCCTCCCAGGATCAAGCTTGTGTATGTCGGGAGCAGCAGTCCAGGCCCACCACTGCTCACTTCAGCCTCCTGAGTGACTTTGAACATGTCATTAGCTTTCCCTAGGTTTTTGCTCCCCTGCCTACAAAGGAGAATCAAGTCAGCGACCATCACCCCATCAAGACAGTGTGGTGTGAGATATAATGAAGTCAAAGGCTGGGGTGTCTTGTATGATTGTGGGACATGAGGGAAATCCTCCACCAGGGGAATGGTGAGGATGCTTTTTGAAGACTGTACTAGTATGCTTTTCATTCTTATAATGAAGTACCCGAGGCAGACTAGCTTTATGATGGGTTATCATGGGTTTCAAGCCAGCCTTTGCTACATAAAGAAACTTGTTGTAGTAACTCTCCAACCCAATAAAGACCGTGCAAAAACATACAACTCAGTTATAATGTTTATAGCCGCATGCCTAGATTGGGCAGATTCACCACTGCACCACTCTATCCCCAGCTATGATGTCCCTCGAAACATGCAGCTTGGCCTCCAGGCCACGTGGTTCCGCGCCATCTTCCTTCCACCTCTTCTTCCTTGCACAGGCTTAATGGGGTTGGAGATTTACCACAAGAGAAACTCTGTCTCAATCATAAAAATAAATAAATAAAAATTGGAAGCTAAAAGATTTAAACAGGGGTTGGGGATTTAGCTCAGCGGTAGAGCGCTTGCTTAGCAAGCGCAAGACCCTGGGTTCACTCCCCAGCTCTGAAAAAAAAGAAAAAAAAAGATTTAAACAAAATAGAGGGGTAGATTTAACCTACCATCTTGGGGGATGGGGAGGGCAAAGTCCACAGAACACAGCATGGGCCTTCTGAATGTCGCCTCACGTCACGGCAAGGACACTGGTGGCCAGAGCAGGTGTGGGAACAAATGATTGACTCCATTTCAAACCAGAGCCACAGGGCAGGGAGAGGTAGGACTTGTTACTATTAAAGCATCTCTCTCCTGAGAATCTCTGAAGATCCTAGAGACCAAGATCCCAGCTGCAGTGAAGGGAGCTCCCACTGGGCCTTTTGAGGGGGGTCTTGGAATGTTGTCCCTGGGGTAAGAGAGGACTCTTGTGTTCCAGAGTGGGCCTGGCAGACATCTGATCCTGAGATGAGTGAATGAATGAATGGGGGAATGGGAGGGGGAGGGGGCTGCCCATTTGTCCCCTGTGCTAGAGGAAGTCAGCATCAAAATCTGAAGGCTGGAGAACACTTGGAGTCTAGGACGGGATCAGGGCTAGGACCGAGAGTCTTTGAGTCATGGGGGACCAGTGCTGTCCCATGAACCAGCCTGGGCCTGGTAGGTAGGGCAGCCAGCAGCCCTGGAGCACCTGAATCTGTGCACACTGCACAGGTTCCCACAGATGCTCTGCCCTGTGGCTGCCTGTCATTCCTGTGGGCCCTCTCTTTCACTTCCTTGGTTTCTTACAGTCCCAGGATTAACGTTTAGTGTAGGTCAACTGTGGAGTGCAATGGACCCAGGATTATGGCCTGCTGCTCCCATCAGCGGTAGCATGGGGGGGTTATTCAGTGGTCCAGCCTCTTCCTCTGTCAGATGGCAAATCAACTTCTCCCCCGTGGAGGAAGGATGGTGGTCACAGTGCTCAGGACAGCAAGACCTGCTTTCATTTCCACTTGCTGAGGATAGTGCTCTAGAGCTAGAAATCAGCTCTCGAGCCCTCGGAAGGGTAGAGCGTGGCTTTCCAACCAACATCCTTTCCCTCCTTTAGGTGGTAGAGAAAACAAGGGGGTTGCTTGGAACTGTCATCGGCTTGGCCTGGTGACCTCGGGCACATAGTTTAGCTATCCCAAGGCCTGTTTTCTTGGATGCACACAAACTTTGGTATGAGGTATTCAACTCCAAGACGAAACTGCTGTAATTGTCCGACCCACCCTGAGCTGCAAAGTCAGGTCTGGGTTCACACTCTGCCCGCCCCCCAGGATTACTCTCTGGTAGGAGTATTCTCACCCAGCCTACTGCCTACAGCGGAGAGCATGCAGGGTTCCAGACAAACCCCTCCCTACCTGGGACGGCTTCAACTTCAGAGCTGGATGGCTTCTGTCAGTCACATCTATGACTAACCTCTTCCTCTGCCCAACCAATCACGTGTCCCTCTCCTTATGGGTGTACCCTATGCCCCAATCTTCCCTTAACCTAAGTCTTCCATGGGTGACTCTTCAATTCAGATTATGTTTTTACAAGAACCAGGTAAACACACAGTGAAGGAAACTCCTCAGAAGCCATCAGTGAGTTTCAGGAGGCCGCCTGACTGTCCAGGCTGGGGCTGTGTACCCCAGGCCTATAGATAGCCCCGTGTCCAGAGCAGACAGATGATTTTCTCCCCAGCCTCTAAGCTAGAATTGAGTGGTCCCCTCATTGGCAGCTCCCTGACCAGCAGGATTGGCAGCACCCTCTTGTTAGCAGCAGAAGCTTCCAGTTGCTTTCCAGGTTTATTACCTCAGAAACTCGAGATGGAACCCAGTGGTCTAGACAGCCTTGTCTTCTAATCACTGGGCCAGTGTTTAAGAGAGGCACATGGGGGAAGGTCAAACACAAACCACTGAGCTTTCCTGTCATCAGAGGACCAAGACATCATCATAGAGACTGGTCAAAATTTGAGACAGTTGACACCTCTGTCCCTCTACACCCACTCCCACTCAGAACCAAGTACGCTGACATATAATTTGTGGGTGTCCTTGCTCCCCTGCAGGCAGACCTCACCACGGGGGGGGGTTGCCCTGAGGTGTTTATCCCTCTGCCTACTAGCACACCCTCCCCTACCTGTATATGCTCCTTACCCCCACTTAGCTCCCCTTCTGTTTAAGACTCACCTATGTGGCATTTTACAAAAGGCCACGCACTATCTATCGATGCCCCTGACAATTCTGCGCACTCTGAGTCAATGGATAGCAGATCCACAGTCTTTCATATGGTAAATTCAACTTTCTCATTGAGTGACTGAGCATTCAGGTTTGGGCTGAATTCCCAGCACCAGGCGCACAGTAGGCGCTCTATAAAAACCCACTGTACACCCAAGGAACCCAGCAATTAGGCACCGTACGACCTCAATCCTTCTGCTCACTCTAGAAGGCACCAGAAACCCCAGCCACACCGTAGCAAGTTTTAAGCATCAAGGTAATTTGATCAAAATTTATCACCCAGTGCTACACAGCGTCTTCTCACTGAGATATAAAATTACCATTTACCATGACTCATTAAGTTAATAATTACTGACCATATGTTTTTATTGCTTCTCCCAAGCCAAGGTGATAAATCACCCTGTGGGTTTGGGTCTGTGTAAATACGACGACTGCCAGCAGTGCAGAGATGGGGATTTACAGACAGGAACACGCAGGACTGAAATACTGAACCGAAAACAGCCCTGCGATCCTGCTAGCCCCTCCCGGTGTCTGTGAGTTCCCAGGCCTGTCTTTCTCCACCAGGGCACAGTTCTAGAATATTCCTGGTTGTCACAGCTTTTGGGAGGCGGTGCTTATGGCATCCAGCAGGTGGGGGCCGGGGATGCTACTTCGAGATTTTTAACGCACAGGGAAACCTCCGTCACAGCGTATGATCGGGTCCAGCGCGCCTGCTCTGCTGGGTTAGGGAACGGGTGTTCTGGACCCTTATTTGCATCTGTGGTCACTTCTACCGCGTGTGTTCTTTCCACCCGAGCTTCACGGCACAGACATACGGCATTGCTGTCTTGAGCTGTTGGCTGGGCCAAGCCGCTGATCAAAGGCTTTGGGTTGACGCATGCGTGTATCACTCCATTTGGCATCAACTCCTGTTCTCAGCCTCCATTCACTGTCTCTCTTGGGACCTTACAGAGTTTTCCAGGAGCTGTGGGTTCCATGATCCTGAGGGCTCCCGGGCTGTGTTGTCAGCCCTTTGGCGTCTTTGACTGATTGTATTTTCCCATACATGGGTCTGTATGTGAATTGTGAATAGGTGTGCATTATGAATGTGTGTGTGTGTGTGTGCGTGCGTGCGTGCGTGCTTGCGTGCGTGTGTGTGTGTGTGTGTGTGTGTGTGTGTATAGGTAGGTAGGTAGGGTTTTTTTTTTTCTTTTTTGTCATCCTTTTGGGGTTTAGAAGCAAGGGGAGGTGAAGTAAGTTCACTAGTTCCTGCTTAGTGAGTTTTGTTTGAATTTTTGTGGATGACCCTTTGCCATTTGTAGGTGGGGACTCGCCCAAATGGCTAGAGTAGGGTCTGTCCTTTTCTCTGTGGGTGGGCTCCACATGAAGCCGCCTCCTGAGAGGTGTGTGCATGGCTGTTCACATGTGTGCGTAGTGTGCAAGGGGCCTGAGTGCTGTATGCCTCTTGTTTTTCCTACTGGAGAGCTTTCTCTTGTAGGGGTCTGGCATCTCCAGCCGGGCCTCCTGCCTTAGGTCTCAACTTCAGGGCTCACTTTCTGGTAGGTCGGCTGCATATTACAGCTAATTAGAGCGTGTTCGTCTCGAAGTTGGGTCTCATTTTCAGAATGACTCAAAAACTTGTTGGAAATGATTCTGATTTCATAATTAACCCCGGGTCAATCTCATGCATAAATCTTACTACTGCAATGGGCTGTGTTAGGGCTGGACCTGGACTTTCTGGAGAGGAAGGTAGACCCTGGGCTTCCGGGGTCGCTTTTTTTATTCTGAAAACATTTGCCGATGGCTCTGTGGGTGATTTCAGGAGCCCCCATGCTTCCTCTGTTCTCTCCACCCACCTGAGAGGTGAATTAACGTTTAATGGGGAGCCAGGTGGTAGGTAGGTCACATGACTGTGCATCTAATTAGGTGCCTGGGTCCACATCTTGGTGCTTAGATGCTGAGTGTCCTTGAACCTGTCTCCTAGCCTCTCTGAACCTTATTTTCCTAATACCACACTCTCACCTCATGTTGGTGTTAAGCTCTCTGGGAGGTCAGATCTAGCTGGTTTCCCACAGAGAAAAGCTGCTGCTACTTGGGGCTGCTCAGGTCATGTGGACCTTAGGAGAGCAGCGAGTATCACCTCCAACAAGGAGTTTGCATCTTCAGGAGAGAGAACAGGAAGCCTGCGTTTCACAGTAGGTCCTCCAGGAAGCCTCTTGGAGTCAGTCACTTGTTCAGATTTAACTCAGGAGACTAACCCAGGTGAGACACCTGACGCTGGTGTCCTGGAAGCCTTTGGAATGGGAACTGCGCAGCCTGTGCCCCTCCACAGGAGGCGCTCTTGCAGCTCTCTGTCCCTGCCGGTCCCAGAGATAGCAGGACCAGAATCTTCTCCTCTGTGCCACCCCCCCCCCCCCGCGTTTTAGTCCAGGAACAAATGCATCACGGCAGGGGGTTTGAGAGCTGCCTTGTCCTCAAAGCTGCTTCTGTACAGCGGCCACATGTCCCTCAGCTGCCAGGGTCTCCACAGGGGACATTGCAGTATAATTGTCACTGTGCTCAGGAAATCCCAAAGTATGGCTACTTTAGTGGCTATTAGTCATCTGTACATAGTTTCTCCCTCTCTAGGTGAAAGTCCTTAGCCAGAGTAATATTTTACCATAGAGCACACGGGCTGAGAATATGCCAGGAGCCTCTTACCTCAGGTGGGTTTGCAGCCAGTTCACAGGACAGGTATCTCTTGCAGCAGGAGGTGGGCAGTGATGCTTGAACTGTATTTGCTGTCTCATTCACCCAAGAGTAGTGGTGTGTGTGTGTGTGTGTGTGTGTGTGTGTGTGTGTGTGTGTGTGTGGTGTGTGTTTGTGTGTGCATGTGTGTGCATGTGTGTGCATGCATGTGTGTGAGTGTGTAGTGTGTGTGGTGGGTGTAGTGTGTGTATGTGTGTGTATGTGCATGTATGTGGTATGTGCATGTGGTATGTGTGTGTGTGGTGTCTGTATGTGTGTGTGCATGTGTGTATGTGCATGTATGTGGTATGTGCATGTGGTATGTATGTGTGGTACCTGTATGCGTATGTGTGTGTATGTGTGGTCTGTGTGTAGTGTGTAGTGTTTGTGTAGTGTGTGTGCATGTGTGTGCATATGTGTGTGTGGTGTGTGTTTGTGTGTGCATGTGTGTGTGGTGTGTGTAGTGTGTGTGCATATGCATATGTGTGTGCATGTGCATATGTGTATGTGCATGTAGGTGTTGTGTTCATGTGGTATGTGTGTGTGTGTACATGTGTGTGGCCTGTGTGCAGTGTGTAGTGTGTGTGTAATATGTGTGTACATATGTGTGCATGTATATGTGGTGTTTGTGTGCATGTGTGTGCATGGGTGCGTGCATATACACAGCCTGCATATATGTGCAGAGTTACAGGGCTGTGTGTCTGTGTGGAAGACAGAACGACATTGGGTGGCTTCCTCAGTTGCCCTCCACCTTACCTTCTGAGTCATGGTCTCTCACTGAATCTGGGTTTAGACTAGCTGGCCAGAGAGTCTGGGGGATCCCTCTTGTTCCCCCTCCTCTGTATTGGGATTGCAGGTTTACCTGGCTCTTTGCATGGTGCGAGGGATCGAACTCAGGTCCTTACACATGCATGGCAACTGCTTTAACTGCAGAGCCGCCTCAGTCTCATTTGAGGGTTAAATGGAAGTCCTCAGGATGCTAATACTGCACTGTACACTACATATTTTCTGGTTGGGCTCTATAAGACATACATACATGTACATAAACATGTATACATGGATATACCACAGACACATGAATAACATATACACATGAACACATGTACAAATATTTCACATACATGAAAACATAACATACATGAATACAACATACATACACATACATGAACAAACATACATGAATGCATCACACACACATGTGCTGCACATACATCACCCAAGACATATACTTTATTGTACTCCCCTGGAGTCACTCCTGGATACAGCAGTTTGTAAGAGTCAGTTCACCTATGCTCTTCATTCATTCCAATATCCAAAAGCCATATCCAGTCCAGCTTTGTCAGGGGCAGGTACAGTCATGTGTGGCACCTATCCTGTAGTAGGGGTCTTCTGTCTTATCAGATACGTGACAAGATTGATGTGGCATGTGCATGGTAAACATCAGGTCAGGATACCATGGGACCACCAGGCCAGGCTGGAGACTGAGGTGAGGGTTCCTCAGACCAGGGTATGCCTGCCGCTCTGGATAGTGATCAGAGACTGGGTTGTCATTCCAAGTACAAGGACAAGCAGTTGTAAAGGCACAAAACTGACGTCAGGGGGCGAGACTAGAGCCGGTAAAACTATTCATTATTTCCAGGCCTCAGTTTTCCTATCTCCAAAATGGAGCTAGCAGTGTCTGCCAGTTTATGGAGCTAAGATAAGAACTCACGGTTAAGCGCCTGGCAGAGTTGACTCAAATTCCCTTTTCAAATCTAGCTGCAGGTGCCCACATGCCAGACTTTGATTTTAAACAAGATTAAAAACCAGATAATAGAAAGGGCCTCAGCATTGTTACATAGAGTCCCTTTCTGCCTCGCAGATAAAGTCCTAACAGTGTCAGAGGGTCCTGGGTTGTTTCTTTCAGGATCCAGGAAACACAGAGCTGTGCTTTCTTAATGCCTGGATGTTTGGTTTTTGTCGTTTTATTTTTGTTTGTTTGTTGTGTTGTGTTTTGCAACAGAGTTTCTCTATGAAGTCCTGGCTGTCCTGAAACTCACTGTGTAGACCAGGCTGACGTCAAACTCACAGAGATCTCCCTGCCTGCCTTGTTGTTAGCTATAAGCCATCACCTTGCGGGTCCTGGTGTCCCCAGGGCAGTTTTCTCTGTGGTGACAGGTCTGCCCTGCCTGGTGTTCTCTCTCTTGTCTTTCTGGAAGGCGGGCTGCCTCATGCATTCCAGACAGGGAGCTTCAGCTCTCAACGCAGTTTAGAGTCATTTTCTGTCCAGTGACTGAATGCTGCATTCTGGGAGGGCGATGGAATCTTTGTGAAGAATCTTTCCACTGCAGAATCAGATCTGTCTCTTCTGTGTGGAGAAATGAGTTCTAGTCTCCTCAGATCTCTGTTTAAAACCTCTCTGTGCAGCTCACCTTTGGTCAGTCCCCATGGGGTCTAGGCACTGACTGCTTTTCAGACCTCACTCTGAACCACTTTGCGTTAAGCCCCAGGCTCCAGGCTCCAGGCTCCGTTCTGGGGACGTGGTGAACAGTCGGCCTTGCTATTATTTCTGTTCTGGCTGTTCTCACAGCACTGGGCCTGCTGACCTTGCCTGGAATGTTCCAACCTGCATCTCTACATGGAGACTGGTGATGTCCACTCCCTTTAGCCTAGCTCTAGCCTCTTGTCATGCTGTAGTTCCTGACATGGCCACCCTCTTCCCTATCCTAGTATATTCCTTTGGGGGCATAATGTATCTGTGGAATTATTTGATCATTTTAACTCTGGAGCTTAAACTATGAAAACCAGCGAGATCCGGTTTATTTGGGCCATGTACAGAGCAACACCTAGCACCTGCCATGGTGTTTGCTATGGAAGGAAGGAGGGAGGGAGGGAGGAGGGAGAAAAGGAAGGAAGAAAGGAAGGAGAGAAAGAGCCAGTTGTTTTCCAGAAATGCCCCCATAATGTATCTAGATTGTTTCCAAGAATAATCTTATTCTCCCTCTCTGGGCCTTTCTTACTTCCCTGCCAGGAGGAGAAGTTGTGCCTGGGACTGGAAAGCCAGTCAGGTGGGCTGAAGGTGGAAATTCCCAGCCTCTGCTTTGAATTCAGCTTGACCTCCAAGGCAAGGGCCAGCAGCCCCAGCCCCATCTCCCAGCCAAGGTGACCTTGGCTTTGCCTGAAGGGATGTGTCAGTCCCTGTTGCTTGGACTGAAGGATCTGGGGCACAGTCAGCCTGGCCTTCAGAGATAAGGGAATTTGTGTCTGGCGTGGGAACATTTCTGTTCTGTCCCGAAAAGGAGGTCCCCCCCCACTCTTTATTAAACTGTATGTAAATACCATGAACATAGTATTTTCTACCCAAAATCATGGGGGACGGGGGTCACCCATCCCTAGCCCACTTAAGATTCCAGAACCCTGCTCATGTTGGCCCTTTCTGTTTAGTATTCAATGCTGTCAATGAGGCTACCTCCTCCTGGTCTATCAGAGATACCTCACTCCTTCTTTTTCCTGGGAGCAACATGTCATTTACCTTGTCATATGACAGGATCCTGCCCTTCCCTCGCATGCCTTCCCACACCCCTAGAATAACAGCTTCACGGAGGACTGTGGGGGAGCTGTGTCAGTTGGTAAAGTGCCTGGCATGCACAAAGCCTTCGGCTCTGTCCCTAGAACCGTCCATTCCACGGAGGGCGGTGTATACTTGTAGTCTCAGCACTTGGGGGACCAGAAGTCCATGATCATCCTCAGCTCAACAGCGAGTTGTTGCCAGAGTGAGCTACACGAGCCTGTGTCTTATCAATCAATCAATCAATCAATCAATGATAAATAAATAATAAAAGAAGAGCCCATGGCATACTTAGGGCTCCTGATTTTGTTGGTTATTTTTGTATGATGATGTATGTGCATATATGTGAGTATGCAGATTGCCTGTCCCACCTTCCATGCTGTGTGACTCAGAGTCTCTTTGTTGTTTGTCATGCCAGCCAGTTCTCTTGCAGAGGACATATAAGCCTCCCAGGATTCTCCTGTCTCCCATTGCACACCTTAGGAACACCGGTTGGGGGCGGGGACGGGGATGGGGGCGGGGGCGGAGTGCTGACACACTCCCGTGCCCAGCTTTACATGGGTTCTGAGGATTCAAACTCAGGTCTTCTGGCTTGCTCGGCATGCATTTATACCGTCTGGCCATGTTCCCAGCCTCTGGCATGCTGTTTCCAAAAGGGTTGATAGCGTTGCCAGCAGCAGCAGGAGATGCCCACACAGCTCATTATCTTTTGTCGAACCTTCAACTGCGCAGATCCCTCCTGCCCCGTCTGCCTAACATGCAGACCCCGAGGTCTTTGCGATGTGGAATTATCTGCCCATCAATGCAGATTTCAGCAGAAGAGCTATGTTTGCCATTGTGGTCTGATCTGTTGTTTTTTAAATGCCTGGGGTAATATCCTCAATCAGAGGGCAAATAGAAGAAGGGAAAAGTGGTAATAAAAAATGAATTAGGGTGATTAGCAAAGGTGAGTGCTTCCCTCCTCAGGCGACAGGCAGAGTTGACGGAGCTTTGCAGGGTGGCTCCTGTCCAAACACGCAGCTGGATTACAACAACCTCCGGGCTGGCCCTGGGGTCTGCTCTGCATATAGGATTCTACTATTGCATTTAGTTCTGCAAAGGTCACGGGTACCCCTCCGAGAGGGATCAACCCCCGGTGGGTTGGAGCGGGGTCTCCAAAGAGAGGTTCCCCTCCCCCCTTCCATCTCTGGTCCAGCTGAGGACCTACCTCTTCTTCTGGAGCAGAGACTCTAGTGGGCTTGGTCTCGGCAGGAAGGAAGCAAAGGCTCATGGGTAATGCAGCACCATAGGGGGTCCTGAGAACCAGGATACTCAGTGTCTCTAACTGGGGCTTTGGTGGGCCTTACAGAAGGTCGGACTGTGCCTCAAGGGGAGGGGCGGACCATGCACTGCAGTTTAGCAGACACCAGGGCAAGCTGAGCTAGTTCCTCTATGTGGAAAAGCAGCAGAATTCTGGGGAGTGAGGAAGGTGTAGCATTGGGATTTACACCCACACAAGGTAAAAGGAGCCATAGTAGGGTTGGCTAATATTCATGACAGTTCACAGTTCCCCACAATGGGTCCCTAAAGATTCTGCATTGCGGAGGTCTGGACCCGTGGTTCTCAACCTTCCTAACACTGCAATCCTTTAATACGGTTCCTCATGTTGTGGAGACCCTCCCCCCCATAAAATTATTTTGTTGCAACTTCATAACTGTAATCTTGGCATTGTTAGGAATCGTAGATATCTGTATTTGACCCTAAAGGATTGCAGCCTATAGGTGGAGAACCGCTGACCTAGGCGTTGCTGGAGGGCCGACCGGAACACGTGTCTCAGTGTTGAAAAGCCTGGAATCTGAGCCCAACCAGAGGATTCTGGGAAAAGGCATGGATGGGGAGAACTCTCAGTAGAAGGGCTGTGGCCTCAGTTTGAGCCATAGTTTGGCTCGATCCTCACATCCTCCAGAGATCTGCCAGTACCTACACCTGTAGGGGTGACATTACAGGCGTGCACTGCCACGTGCCGAGCTTAGGTTGAAGTCAGGTGTTCATGCTTGAGCATGTGTAACCTCTTATTCCCAAGACCCCCTACTAACAGGTTTTGCTTGGGTGTTCAGAACTTTTCATCCGTTCAAAGGACGAGGGGGACTAATGGGAAATGAAGCTGGAGAAACGCAATACAAGCCAGGGTTGCAGAGTCGCAAGGCAGCGGGACTGAGTGTGGTTAGGGCTCCATCTGGAGACATGTCCCGCTCTGTCCTTGAGGGCAGTGGGACTTGTGGATGCTTTTAAGTGGGAACCATGAGTGCTGAATCCACTTTTTGATATGTCCTCTGTCTGGCACGGCAAACGGAGAGGATCTTTTGAGGGTGCGCGCCTGCACAATCGGTGTGCCTGCAGGGTGTGGTGTACCTGCGGCACAGGCTTTGTGGGAAGAGGCATCCGGGACTTATCCAGACCCGCTGGGCCCAGGCTGAGCATAGAGCCCCAGAAGCACAAAGCGGCTTCAGTCACTTCCCCACATGCAATCCGTTCAATGGAGGCTCACAGCTTCTCGGCTCTTACAGGTGCCGACAGAGACATCACAATATTGTGAAATTAGACGCCCGAAGCTGACTTCATTACCAGCTTACCTGGCATCGTAGCAGCAACCCGCCTTAGCACCGACAGTTGGGTGTGACGGAGCTAAAACTGAACTTGGCAATTACCGCTCCTGAGAGGTTCTCAGGGGCTGTGAAACGAAGGTTCCATGGAAATCAACCCTGATAATCATGGGGTTTAAAATTAGGCCGTTACTATTAAGGCTGTGCCATCCGCAGAGGCTTCGTGAGTCAGGGGACGGGACGGGGCCGGTTTGGGCAGCCTGAGGTACCTTGGGCACACCGGCTCTGGTGTTTGCTTTTCCAATTAGTTCCAGTGTGGATGCTCACAGGCTGCTGTTGTCCTGCCCCCTCCCCTGCCTCTGCTCCTTCAGCCTTGGTGTTTCCTTTAGACCTGCAAGGGGCTTTCCTGAGCCTCTCAGTGGGCCGCGATCCAGGGAGGGCTCCACTCTGGATTCCTACTCAGAGAAAAGAGCCCTGTGACAAGTCTGAAGGCTCCTTAGCCCTTTATGGGATTGTTTTCCTGAAGCACCTGCTCCCTCTTCCTTTCCCTCTCCTTCTCTCTCTCTCTGTGTCTGTCGTCTGTCATCAGTCAGTCAGTCTGCCTATCTCTATGCGTTCTGGGGAATCTGGTCTGACTCAGGTCCTCATGTTTGAAAAGCAAACACTTCACTGACTGAGCCATCTCCCCAGTGCCTTTCCTTAAGTTTCTGTGGACTGTCGCTCACTGTGTCCCCATTTAGTCCCCATTTAGTAGGTGAAGACAGCTCAGGGCCCATGGGTGCTTCTGAATGGTTTCTAGCAGGTTGTGGGAAATCACTGTGGGTTGGCCTGGCTGCACGCTACATCCTTGTGAGAGGGAAGCCAGGGTTCAAGCCTGCTTTGAGCCTCAGCTTTCTTACCTGTGTGACAGGCTCATGCTGTGCAAGTGTCAGGGAGAGCCTCCTATGGGGACTGTCATTCTCAATGGTGATATTTAGGAACTACCTATGTCGTGCCAGGCACCAGACCAGACTCTTCCAAGCAAGTTAACACCTGCTTGGCCTGCTGAACTCAGGGGAAAGTTATTATTCCTGGCTTCACATTAGAGAGTGAAGGATGGGGGCATTATCTGAACAGGGAGACAAAAGGCCAGAATTCCAACCCAGGTCAACACAGTCCCCTCACTCTGGAAATGAACCGCTGACGACCCCCCTCCCCACCACACACACACAGAGAAACACATCGCATGCGCTGTCTCTAGGGCTCTAGAGAGGAAGGCAGAAATGGAAATGTCTTCCCAGCAGGCCACAGCCCCTCCACAGGAAGCTGACTCATCTCTTCGCCTCTCTGTTTTGAACCATTACCATCCAACAGAGTAATCTGTAAACTGAGTATCTCAAACAAAAACTAGTAATCTAAAACAAAAATTCTGGGGACCTCGGGTGCAGGGCACCTCCCGAGTTCCATGCCAGCTGTAACTCCGCCAGCCTGCCCTGGGGCCCTGGTCCTGAGTTGCTCCATGCTATGAAAGGAGCACGGTCCTGGGATGGAGTTGACCCCTGTTCTGAGGTTCACCTTGTCAAGCAAGCCTCAGCGTCCAGCCCGTTTCGACAGGGGGTTACCCACCCCAGCCCTGCCCAGCCCTGTTGCTGGCACGCTCAAAGTGTGTAAATCATGACTGAGAAGCTCACCGTCACTTTATTCCTGTGTGGCACCACACTCTGGGTCTTTCCTAGGTGGTAGAACTCAGCCCAGAGACGCCACCCTGGCTTCCGCCCTGCAGAGCGATGCTTTTCCCTGCACCTGGATTGGCAGGAATGAGCTTCAGGATTGGAAGAAGCGTATAGAAACTTCTGGGACTTGCCATAGGTCAACCTAGTTCAGTTTCTTCAAATGCATCCACTTTCTCTAACCAGATTGTCCCTGACTTAGAAGAGTTAAACCTAAGATTTCATATATATATACACACACATATATATACATATATACATACATACACACACACACACACACACACACACATATATATATATATATTTGAGAAGTGAATACAGAATTGTGGGTTTGAGGCCAGCCTGGGCTACAGAGTGAGATCCTGTCTCAAAACAAACTAATATCAAAACCAAACCAAAGCCAAGCAAGAAAGTGTCAGGGCCGTGTGCACCAGGAGGCTGGGGCAGTCCTGATGACACAGTGATGCATCAGTCAGTCACCGAAGCCACTCAGCTGTGGCATCTGTTAGTGTCCCGCACCTGTTTGAGGTGGGCTGGGATAAGCCGCGGCGTCTCGAGCAGGGTTTCGTTATTTTCAGCTTGCTGTGGACTTACTAAGATGTGATTCTGTAAGTCAAGGAGCACCTGCGTTCGCCCACTGTGCTCCCTCTGAGTGTGCATGCGTGCGTGTGTGTGCTTGTGTGCTCCTCGGGTCTGTCTGCATCTATGGTTGTGTGGCTTCCCCATTTTGAGTGCCTACCACGTATCAGGCCTTGTGTAGGAGCTGGACCTCGAGATAGCTAAGACAGATAGGCCCAAGCATCTCAGCGATCGGGGGTCTCTCGGAGGAAGTCACACAGTAAATGCAGGAACATGCCTGGCATAAGTTAAGAAGCTTGCCGCGTGGAAGATGGCCCCGTGCCGGAGAGAGGAAGCTCTTGGCAGCTTTGGAAAGGTGGGACGGGCTGGGGAAGAGCATTGCAGGAGGAGGGAACAGAGGGGGAAAGGGGCAGACATAGAAGCTAGAGCTGCCCATCTCCACTCCTCACCACAGTTCCCTCCTTCGCGGAGCTCTAATTTAGCCATGTAGGCTGTTGAGATTACTAGGAAATCCATAGGTCCTGGGGCCTACACAGATCCAAGCTTCATTGCCTGGTAAAGGGTGACATTGGCCTCTTGGCCTAACCTCAGCAAGGATGGTTAACAGAGGAAGGCTTCCATGTTGGTATTTTAAGTTATAGATGCAACATTTGCTCCTACAAAAGAAAAAGACAGAAGTGGCTGAGTCCCCTCCTCCTGCTCATTGGGTGACCGACTTTGGCTAACAGCCTGGTGCCCTTAACAGTGTAAATCCAAGTACATGTGCCTCCACCCCAATTCATGGGTGCACACACACACACACACACACACACACGCATGTGCACATGACAAAAAAGCGAACACGTGTGTGCATCCTTGAGAGCACCCCCTCCCCTCATACACACACAGAGTTCATATTTTTATAAAAACAGAACCATGGCCTTGACTTTCCTTCCTAACCAGTTCCAAATTGTCCCTGAAGACAAGCCCCATCCACTCTGGTCTATAAAAATGGATGTGTCAGTGTATTCAGTCAGTCTGACTTCAGATCTCATCCTGCCTCAGGTCTGGGTAATAAGCAGAGTCCTCTGGCGTGCCCGTGTGCAGGGTGCAGGGGTTTCCTCGGCATGAGTCTAATTGCTGAATGAAAGGCGTGCAGGTTTTACACCTTGACAGGTGCTGACAATTCGCCTTCTGCAGGGCCTTCCGGTGGGTGCAGCGGCTTCTCCCAGGCAGCGTGCCTCTGACACCGGGGTGATGCAGAGCTGCACCGGGTATGGGGGCTAACCTCCTCGTCTGCTCCCCAAGACCTGGTACGGTGCTCCAAACGTGTGGGCCCAAATTGGGGTAGAAGATGGGTCTGGATCAAAGAGGTTAAATAACAGGTTTTCCTGTTTCACCTTGAAGGAACGGAACGGGATGGGGGGCGGGGGTGCCGGGCCTCCAGCCAATCGAGGACCAAGAGTCGTCGGGAGGGCTTATAAAGCTGCTATTTCTGGCATTTTTTTTCTCTTTCTGTGCTGATTATGCAGCAGCGTCTCGCGGAGGCTGTCGCGGGCGCGTTCTGCCTGTGCTTCTTTGGAATGAGGCTCAGGCTCCTCACGAGACATTGGTGCATTGCAGGTGCGTCTCTGTAGAAGGTAAGCAGCGATGTCTGCTGCCTCACGGGGTGATGGTGTTCAGGCTGGCCCTGGGGGGCAAAATGGGTGATGCTGGATCCTGGGCGGGGCCAGGCAAGGACCAGTGCCTGCCGTGTTCTATAGTGAGGATGCTGGGCAGGGTCCAAGGGCCTGAATATGGTTCTTCCTCTCTGATAAGAAATTCTGTGTATGGCCGGCCTTGTCTCTGCTAAGTAGGATTAGCCACCAGTCTTGATGCCCAGGACACTCTGAAGGCATTCATTCATTCATTCATTTGTTCATTCATTGATTCATTAATTCATTCTTGTGTTCATACATATATTTATATATTCATTCATCTTGCGTTCAGTCACATATAGCAGGCCTAGCTAGGTGTACGTGTTTGTGGAAGTCGATTGGGGAGAGGTCTAATAGATTTAGACAAGAAACAGTGAGAATAGTGAGGCAGCAGCCCATGACATGTAAGGATCCAGAAGCCACTGGGCTGGGAGTGGGAGAAATCTTCGTCAGGGATGAGATGCAGCTAGGAGTGGCATGTGGAGAAAGTGGGGAAGCAATGACAATTCTCCCCTCCTTTGTAAAGGCTGCCTTTCCTCTAATCAAGTGAGGATATGGGACATGACCAGCTGGGATCTCCAGGGCCACCCTTTTGGAGAAGGGACGCAGTGACAAAGGAAGGAGGGGCAAACAGTGTAGCAGGTGAAAGATGCTCTTTTTAGTGGCATTTCCCAGCTGCCCCTGGGAGCTGGCTGGAAGGTGGCTGGCCAAGAGGACGGTCCTTGCTGTTGACAGTGCTGTATTAGATCAGAGACCTGATCCTTCTGGCCTTCTCATTTCCCATCGTCATTGAAGGGGATCTGGCTTCATGGACATGCATCCCAGAATTAGAAGCTGACAAACATTACCCATGTTCCCTTATGTGGAACATTAAGGGAACAGAGAGAAAGACCAGGAACCAGAACCCTTCATGCCTCCTGAGAGATTCCTTCCTAAACCCCATAGAGCCACAAAGAATTGTCTGAGACACCCGGCCCAGCACTGCCCAAGGGAGACCACCCAGACACCCGGCCAGGGGAGAAACAGCTGTGGGTGTCTGCTAAGCTCTAGAGCCACCCGTGGGTAATGACCACTTTCAATGCCAGCTTCATCCTGAGTAGTCTGTGGCATAACATGGGCACCTTAAACTGTCTGCATCTCAGTTGTCTGCACCCACAAAGTGGGCACTGGTGCCTTCTCTGGGACAGTGTGTACACATACATGTTCAGACAGGCAGCCGTGTACATGTTGTTCACACTTTGCCTAGTAGTTAGAAGGGCTCTCACCCATGTTGAATGGACAGATGAATGACCCAGAGCAACTCAGCTGGGGAAGAGGCCAGGATGCCTGGTGGGACCTGTGCTTTGGTGCAAGCATGTGTGGCCGGGGAGAGCTTCCCCTGTGTCTAGAGTGGGAGGTGCTGTGTTCCGTGTGGGGCTGTCTGAGAAAAATTGCTCTCATCACTCCATAGCTTCCTTGAAGACAGCTAGGCAACCTGGTCTTGCTGTCTTCCAGGGACAAGTAGCCAAATTACCAGCTGCTGGTTGTCACCTGTGTGTGGAGAGTCTGGGCTGGATATGGGGAATGGCTGGGAAGGATGGGTGTGGCTGGAGAGCTGTCAATCCATGCAGACCTCCTGTCAGGGACAGAGACTGAATATAGATCTAGGACCCGGCTTGGAGCAGGTCTCTGTCCCACGGGATCACCGTGTGACCTCAGGCAGGTCACTCTACCTCTTTAACCCTACAGAATGTTGGGTTAAAGGATGACACAGGATAAGCTGTGCCTGGCATGGTGTTGTGCTTTGTGAATAAAATGCCACCCCTTTCTAGGGAGGGGATCTGGGGAGCTTTGGATGGGGCTTGGGGTCTGCTGCAGAGGAAGGCCTATGTGAAGAAGGAAGGTGGCCAGAGTGTAGACTGTAGGCATTGTGCCAATCCTGGCACACTTCTCAGAAATAATTCTAGCTGGTCCCACCAACTACTCCTGTTCTACCATGCTGGCAGTCGCAGGTTGGAGGGGGACTGCTTGGGTGGGCTTCCTGCTGTGGATTAGCTTTCTATCTGAGACTCACTGGGTCCCCAATGCCTCTCCCAGTTGCCTTCTCTAGGGACCCACCTATCGTTACCGAGATCAGGTACTGAAGTGGGGTACCACTGGAGGAGGTAGCTTAGGCACAGCAGTGGCTGTCTCTGTGACCCCAGAGGGGCCTGGACAAGCAAGCACAGGTGGGTGGATTTCTGCCTTTCTTGGGGCCTGGGAGCCATTTTCAGGGAGATCACCCTGCATGCACACCCCCGGTGAGTATCTGTTGAGTTCAACACTGGAGCAGCAAAGGGGAGCAAAGGCTTTCATTTTTCTCACTAGGAGATCCATGTTACTCTCTTACCTCTGAGGCACTCATAGAGGCTGTGAGCACAGGTTCCAGCCCCCATACCCTGGCAGGCTCATCCTAGAGGAGTGGAGGCAGGGGGATAATCTTTTCTTGATTCGCCCCTACCATGCTCACCCATCTTAGTGACTGTTACTGCCCACTGGAAACTGAGGCACAGACCTGGACGCAGCACGGCCCCCTTCCGACCCTTCTCTAACCCACTTCTCCATGCTGCTGGCTGTCCCTTCAAAGCTTGGCTGTCTGCCACCACGGTGACTTCATGAGCCTCCTGCCTTTAACTTTCCCATTAGAGTCTACAGCCAGCTCAGTGGACCGCTTACTGCTGGATGAGCTTGTCCCTCCCATCGACTCTTGGCAGCTGCTGGCTGCTCCTCCACACCACTGTCTTCATCCCAAAGCCTATGCTGCCAGCCTGGGGCTCATCCACCTCCAAGCTCACGGGTTTCGCTTCCTCTAGGATCCTGTCTGACACTCCCTAAAACTCCTTCTCCAGCCGGACTGTCCTGCCTCCTAGTTAATCTTCAGGCCCCTGAGACCACACTGGGTTTCTCTCATACCTCCGGCTCCTGCATATCTGCCCGGGACCTTGCCTATACATCAAGGCTTTGTTGAAGCCCCCTCTGATTCTCTTACAGTGTATGTCATGGTCCCGTGAGGATCACTGTGGGGCTCAGGAGGACCTTACCATGAATGATATGTATGTATGTATGTATGTATGTATGTATGTATGTATGTATGTATGTATGTACATCTCCCGGAAGTAGCTGCTTGGGATCACTTGGCCTAGACAGAAGTAACAAGAATACGCTGTAAAAGTAAGTAGGGCCCTATAGACAGACCTCAACTTCAGGATCTTCGGTCTGTAGTTTCATGTGGCTGTGCAGCCTTGGACAAGCCACCTAACCTCTCTGAGCTTGTAGTGTTATGAGGATTAACAAGACGCCATGGACCACATGTCCCTTGGTCCTGCTAGGCATAAATATCCCTCTAGGACACTTGGAACATTTAAATGACCCCTTCTGTTTGCTCCAAGCAGAGAAAACTTGAAGAGGGGCCAAGGTACATTGGCCATCAGTGCCCCACACAGGAGAATGTGCCATAGGTCCCTAAACAGGGGCAAAAATAGCAGCCACCAGGGCACCCTGTGATACGGAAGCCACAGGAAGAAAACCGCAGGCCAAGCGGATGTCAGCTGCCTGGAGGCTGATGAGTCTCCTCAGATGTGCTAGCGAAGCAGCCCTCACGCCTACCCTCGCCCAACCCTCCAACCGCAGCATCAGATAAGCGTGTGGAAAGAGTGCTGGCTTCCTTTCTGGGGAGGGTAATCTCAGTGCCATCTGCGGGAGTGCTCTGCCCCCATCATCCCTCTGGCCTCTTTGCTCCCTTCCCCTGCCTGCTCTGCTCACACTGATGTCCCCTTGCTGACCAAGGTGGCACCTGTACACTCCCCTTGTGAAGGTGGTCAGACTGGCCCCTGGGTAGCATAGATGTCCCAAGCCAGTACGGGTTTGGCTCCTTATTTCCTCTCCTACCCCTGTCTGTCCTTCTGAAACTTCCTCCACAGAGTCCAGTTTGACTAGCTGAAAGGGAATCCTACTGACACTGCCACCTGCTCACCACCTTCCTTGTGTGTAGCCTTCGGTGTGCTCTGCGAGCCACTTGTGATCTCTGAATAGTGATGGTTTCTCTGGCACAGGACGATATGCTCCAGTGGCCTTTGTTCACTGCTAATTCCTAGATGCCCCAAACAGGGTCTGGCACAAAGTGGATATTCAATAAATATTCTTTCAGTTCATGGAAACACCTGGGTATGAACATTGTCTACCAGGAGAGGCTCAAGCTGGGGTTTGGTGGGGTTTTAGGGGCTCATTGTCTTTGGACTCTGGTATCATGATTCTATTAGTCTCCATCAGAAGTCCCTGCTGGCCCTGAGGTGGCAGACATCTGGGTTCAGAGCAGGTCCTGGAAACCCATGTGGCACCTTGCAAAGGTTCAGTCTTGGAGTTGCTAATGAGTTTGACTTTGTCCATTTGCTTTTGGGTGAGTGTCTTGCGGTGTAATCCAGGTTGACTTCAAGCTCTCCCTTCTGCCCCAGCCCTCCATATGCTGGGATGACAGCCTTGACACCATGCCTGGCTCATGAGTTTGTCTTTGGGAATCCCAGCCCTCCCATGTCTCAGCTGTGTGGCCATCAGCTCTGCCGAGGTATTTCAGTCTCCTTGCCTGTTCAGTGAGTAACGTTCTGAGCTTGATCGAGTAATACTTTGCAGGATTGCGTATCAGCTCTGTGAAGCAGAGGGGTTGGTAAGTGGCTCCTTGTTAAAGCCACTCACTGAGTGTATTAATCAGCTTAGGCTGGGTTACGCCTCAGTAACAAGCAGACCCAATCCTCAGTCATTTATCACAAGGATAAATTATTTACCATTTAGTATTGTATTCCATTACCCTTTCTCAGCCCCCCCCCAGTCCTTCCCCATCTCAGCGAGTGGGAAGGTGTATTTCTGGGCCTCCTGAATGTTCCATGGCAATCAGCAGATAATTAGGTCTTCAGTTCTGCTCCTCAGAGTCACCTAGGGTTAAGGTTAGTCTCATCTCCCTCTAGAGACCTGCTGCTCCTTCAGAGCCAGCCTGGAGCTCCCCCGTTTGCTGCTCTGCACTTCCACAAGAAAAGACCATTTGTTTCTTCTCCTAGACCATTGGTATAACCAGCACCATCACATGGTGGACAAATCCAGGGTTCCCATGCTGAGAGAGGAGGAAAGGAAGTCCATGATGGTGGGCTGTCCCCAGGCAGAGTTAACCTTCAGCCTGAGGGAACTTACCCAGTGCTGGCTGAAAGAAAACCTTAATACATCCATGTCCTAATCCCTGAGACCTGACTGTTATCCCCTGTGGCAAGTCAAGACAAAGATGCCAAGTTGAGGGCATTGTCCTGGGTTCCCCGGTGATCCAGAGTCACATGAGGTAACTGTTAAAAGGGATGTAGCAGGGATCTGAGACTGTATGTGATCCCAGAAGAGAAGGGGTTAAGCTGGTGTGCTTTGAAGGTGATGAAAGGGGTCACAGGCCAAGGGAGGGATACAGGTGGCCACTGGAAACCCCCTTCCCCCACTCCTCTATACCCCCCTCCCCCCGAATCTCTGGAGCTTCTCCCCGACATGGTCTGAAGTCTGGAGAGATAAACTCGAAACTTCTGGCTTCCAGAGCTGTGAGAGAATAAATTGTGGTGGTTTTTCGTTGTTGTTTGTTTGTTTGTTTGTCGCCGTTTCTTATTTTGTTTTGCTTTGGTCGGTTTGTAGGTTTGGTGGTGCCCGGGATAGAACCCAGGGCCTTGTATATACCTCTGAGCCTCAGGCAGTCTGTGTGGTTTTACATGTGCCTGTTCACAGTGATTTGTTTGTGCAGCCACGAGGAGCTAATGTATCACTTCAAATCGAAAAGTACCAGCCAATGCCAAGGCCTAGAAGCCTCCACCGCTCTGAAAGATCGGCTCTTTTGCCCTCACAGGTCTGTGTCCCCTGCTCTGCCTGGCGTTTAAGCCTCTTGGGGGAATATATGGTGAAAGATGACAGTCAGAACACGTTCAGAGCCCAGGTCAGCTACTCAGAGACTGTGAGGATGCTTCTGTATCTTTCTGGCTTAGTCCCCACCTGCAGAGTGAGCATCGGGGCGAACGGTCCCCCAGCAAGGGACTGTCCCCCCCAGCAAGGGAGACTAACATAAATATAATGGCACTTGATTCAGCTCAAACCTCCTTTATCTGAAACCTCTGATGGGCAGAGGGAGCAACAGGCCTCTGTGAGCAAACCTCATTTTGCAAATATACTGCCGGCTTGTTTGGCCCTCAAACCTGGCCTGACAGCCACACGGCTCAACTCTGCGTAATACCCCCTTGTGTAAATATTCCCCTCCCAGTTCCACAGCACAGATGCATTTGGCAGCATGTGTCACACCTCGCTGTTGCTTTTCTGGAAGCTGACCAAGCACAATCAGGTTTCTGGATGGCATGGGTTCTGGTTGTGCCCTGTTCCCTGCAGCCCTGCAGTGCCTAGAACTTCACCACCACCACCACCACCACCACCACCACCCCATTTTCCCAGTAACCCACCTCCCTCTCACCTGGAGCTAAGTTATGTTGTTAGTTTAGGGCAGAGTTTAAAACTTGAAGCAGGAAGAGCCCACACAAGCAAACATTTCTGCTATGAATTTCAAAGGAAAATATCCCTTTCTTTTGCTTTGTCAGAAAAAGAAATCGAAAGGAAGTGTGTGACCAAGGAAAGGAAATTAGGGTTTGCCACCATGAGTCACCTCTTTTCTGGCTTCTGAGGAGGCCCTTTACCCTTGCTCATTCACCCCCGAGCTCCTCCTCGCTACCAGATTCTGTGGAACGCTGGGGCTGTGGTGATTTTGTGCTGGCTACAGACTTCACGTTCTGGCTATCGGTGTACGCTTCTCCTTGGAAGTCACAGCTGAACTTTTCATTTAATGAGGCTGCTTCTTCTACTGCTGCTGGAGCATACGTGCGTGCGTGCATGCGTGCGTGCCTGCGTGCGTGCGCGCGCGCGCGCGCATGCGCCCTGGAAGGCTCCCCACCACATCTTTTCAGACAGGGTCTCTCAGGGAACTGGCGCTCACAGTTTAGCAAGGCTGGCGAGGGAGCTCCAGAGATCTGCCTGCATCCTTCTCCCCAGACCTGGGATTACAGGCATGCACTGCCACAGCCAGCGTTTTATGTGGCTTCTAGGCATCAAACTCAGGTCCTCATGCTTCTAAGCGCTTTGCCAAGCCACGGAGCCATCCTCCAGCCTCTGCTTACTGCTGCTTTATCCAGGGTTTCTTTTGTGTAAAGCAGAGTCTTCTCTTGGCTGCGCCTAGGGCGGAGGCTACTTCTGCTTGTTCACAGGCAGGCTCTTCTCTCCTCCAGACCATTCACAGCTCAGATGCTGGCTCTGTGTGTCCCTTCTCCCATTACGTCACTGTTGCTCCTTTCTCCCGGCTTTTCTGTCTCCATGCACTCCTGCAAGGAAGGAATGGCTTCAAATATGGATCAGAGTCTCGGGTACTGTCCCCTGCTGTCTGACCAACTTGGCGACCACCATATTTCTTTCCAGTCAGCTAAAGATATTTTGTGTGTGATGTAAAATATGCTAGCTCCTCACTTACCAGTTTGGGTCACGTGTGTTCCTTCATTGGTGTCGAATCAGGCATACGCTCTCGCCAGACACCTATTTCTTGGAATGTTGCCTGTCAGGTGACTTTCCTGTTTGAATCTCACATCTTTTTGTCTCTCGTCATCTTGCTCTCCGTTGAAGGTGACGGAGCCATTTCTACCTCGTATATATTAACAGTCTCATGGTTGGTGCTGATATTTCCTTAGTCTGATGTGCTTTTCATTCCGGTTTTATTATGCTTCCTTCCACAGAAGATATTAATGCGTGTGTATTTGAGCCTGTCAATCTCTTCCTCCGTGATTGCTTCAAGGGCTGAGGAAGCCGCCCCGCCTCTGTGGATCTGATAAACATTGTGTTCTCCTCTCTGATTGTTTCCCTCCAATGTAGCTTTGTGTACTTAACATTTAACCCGCCTGGCAGTGCTTGAGGTTGGTGGCTTGCTGTGGTCTGCTTCAATGTACCCATAACAGGACGAGACTGATGTCTTGTGTTTATTCAATAATTTGTCTTTATCTCTTTGTTTCCAAAAGGAAAGACAAAATAAAGTAGCAATCCTGAGCGCGACTTTTAGCAGTTAAGAGTTGGTCCAGTTGTGTGACCCTGCAACTTGCAGATGACGGGCTGCTTGTTTGCTCCTCTGAGGAATGTGATATTGCCATCTCACTCCCAGGGCTGTTGCAAAGGTCATTCCATGCTTCCTGGCACAGAGGGGATGCCCTCTATGCCTGGTGTCTCCTCATCTGATTGAGGTTAACATTACAGATTTGTTCCTCTGTTTTAAAATCACTGTCTGGGGACTGGGGAGATGGTTCATGGTTCAGCTGACAGAGTGCTTGGCATGCGATCATGAGGTCCTGAGTTCAGATCCTCAGCACCTATTTAAAAAAATAGGTGTGTTGGTCCACACCTGTGACTCTGGCATTGAAGAGACAGAGACGGGGGTTCCTGGGGCTCTCTGGCAACCTAGCCAAGCCATGGTTTCAGTGGCAGTCTTTGCCTCAAACACTAAGGTAGGAGGCAGTTATGGAAGACACATCCACCCCACAATGCACACACAAACACGAGTACATGCATATTTGCATGCATGTACACACACACACAAACACACACACACACACTTTGCTCTTTTTAAATTTTTTAAGATTTACTTTATTTTACATGTACGAGTGTCTTGCCTATGTATATCACATATGTGCTGGTCCCTCCAGAGGTCATGGAATCGGGTCCCCACACATGTTCTCTCATGTGTGTCTCATGTGTGTCACTACCACCTTGGCTTTATAAGCTGCTCTTCCAAATGTCTTATCCTCCCACCAAACTGTGCTCCTTGTTGCTCTTCTGTGAATATTTCAGAAGCTCTCCTCATGGTTCTCCTTGGAGATTGTTGGTCTCCGCCTCTCCCATTTTGGACTGGAAACCACCTCAGTGACTTGGAGATAGCCATCTTTCCCTAACACACATGAACATACGAACACACACACACACACACACACACACACACACACACACACACACATACATGCACACCAAGTTTTTCACCTCACCCCACCCCAAGTGGTCTATCTTTGGCTCACTCCGTCTCTCTACCTGACAGGTGTATATCACTTGCGTTTCTGTGGCCAGACCTCGGCATGGTGCCTCCTTATTTCTAAGAGTCAGCATGTCCTGAGAGCCCTGAGCTCCCCTGGAGATCCATTTTGTATTTCAGGTGCCCCTTAGAGCCGCACTTGGCTTATAATGTCCAAGTGCTCAAGTCAAGAATGGGCCATATCTGGATCATTCTGGAGGCACACACGGGCTCAGGGGGGATCCACCAGTGTGCTGGTGGTAACTCTTCATGTGATAATGCCAGTAGCCGTGGGACACCTACCAGCCTTACCCTTGGTTTACCCAGTGGAATGCAGAGAAGTGTGAAGTGTGACCAGCCTTCACATCTTGTGATTTCAACAAAGCCGAGTGGTGTGGTTGTGAAGAGAGATCAGAGTAACTGCTAGGTGTAGCTTATGCTATAGAGGGCAGTTTATAACTCTGTTTTCTAAGGGAGAAAAGGCCCCAGTCTCCAGCCCCATGGCTTCCTTGGGGCTCTAGGAAATACCAGGGGCATAAGGGTTCGGTGGTGAAGAACAGAGGAGTGGCCCCCAGCCTGGAAAGCTGCCTGTGCAAAGGGGATAGTTTATTTATGACAGGGTCTGACTATGTAGCCCCAGCTGCCCTTGAACTCAGATCCTCCTGCCTCAGGCTTTCTAATGATAGCATTGCTGCTGTGTGCTACCATGCCTGCTTCCACCCCCATTTTACAGGGGAGGAATCTGAGGTTAGGAGAGCCAAGATCTTCGCTCATAGCCACACAGCAGTCAAGTGAAGAGCCTGGACTTGAACCTGGATCTGTAGGCTTTTAGAGATGCAGCCAATATCCTCTCTAGCTGGGGACAGTCCAAAGGCAGAGAGAGAGAGCGACACTTAGATGTCTATCAGCAGTGTTTACAAACATGCCGTCCTCTGTGGGTACTGGATAGAGAGGGGTGAGCCTGGGACTTTGCATTTGCTGTCTTTGGGGTTAGATGTACAAGTGGCAGGTTCAGGTGTCCCAGAAAAGCCTTTCTAGGTCAAATTACAATTTCAAAGGACTTTCTCCCTCTCTCTTTTTAAAACCACCCTGCGATCCAACACTCGGCACTGTCTGTCGTTGACATATTTCCCTTCCAACAACGCCACCCCTTTGTGGCATGATTGAAGGGCTTGTTTTGCAGCACTGGGCAGAAAATATCTTCCAGATCATCTGCCGCTCATTGTCTCGGCTCCCCTCCCCCACCCCTGCAGTGTCCCATCCGACACAGGGCTCTTGTGGCTTTTAGTTAATTGTCTCTGGCAAGAATCTGTTCTGGGACTTGTTCCCAACCGCACAGAAGATAGATCATTGTCAGGCACAAATATTGGCTGTTCTGGGCTCGAGGCTGCTAACCACAGCCGGCCTCTGGGGAACGACAGGGCAAGAGCACAGAAAAGGCTTAACCTGGTCATTGGAGCATGGGCTCTGAGTTCAAACCATGTATTTCTGATTGCCTAGCTGTGCCGTCTCGGACAAGCATGTTCATCTCCTTAGACCGCAGCTCCTCTCCTGTGGAATGGCAGCCTGGATGATGGTTTCAGAAGTTCACATGACTTACTGTGGGCACACATGTCCATGCGGCAAGCTCTGTCATTGTGCAGGTTACTTAACGTGAGCCCATGATCTGCCCAGTCCTTCTCCAAGACTGAGACATTCACCCTGCCTGTTCCTGCCTCACAGTCCGGCCTCACCCAGGGAATGGCTTTGGTGAAGGAGGAAGCCTGGATCTGATAGCTAGCCCACTTATAAACACAGCCTTTGGCTCCCTGCTCTGATTTTGGGACATCTTCTCAAGGCTATCTTGGCTCCTTGGGATAGACCGCACATGTCCCACTACACTGTCCTTCTTCCTGGCTTCCCTGAAGCACTCTACAGTGAGCTTCCACCTGTAGCTGGGCCCTAGATGTTGAACAAACTCTGGCTTTTAGTATAAGATCTATGCTTGTGTGTGTGTGTGTGTGTGTGTGTGTGTGTGTGTGTGTGTGTGTGTGTACACACGCGTGCGTGCACTCATGCATGTGGGCATGTGTGCATGGGGGGAAGGTCTTTAGGGACCTTGTCACGCTGACGTCCAGTGTCTGAATGTGTACCACTTGGGTACCTCTGCACCTCTACCTGCCTGGCGGTCCCTGGCAGCCCTGCAAGGACAGAGCCCCAGTTTTCAGCCCTCCTCAGAGTAGAAGGAGAAGGCAACTTAAGGGGCTACCAAAGGGCCTAGAGAGTTTGTTTAGCATTTCCAGACACAGAGAAAGACACAGAGAAAGCAGAAGACCTTGTCTGTAGCCACAGTGAACTGGTAACTCCCTGTTTTCCTTGGAGGAAGTCACCTGCAGTAGGAAGTTGGTCCTAGGTACTTCTGACACTCTGGTCCAATAAATATCTTACTTTATAGATGTCCTCAGCAAGTGGGGGCAGCCAGTCTGGCCTAGGCATGGCTTCTGGAGGGACAGTGTAGAAGTTGTCTAGGCACCAGCTGTGTAGATAAAATAAAAAGGGAGCTGCTGTGAAGATACAGTCCCGGAATGCAGAGAGCTGGGGCCATACTGAAGCCTGAGCCACCTTAGGGCTGAAGAGGGCTATGGGCGGGTTTGCTTGTAGCAGGAGCCTGGGCTGGATGGTGAGTCCAGGCTGGGTGGTTGGGCCGGGTGGCAGATGGTCAAGTGCTTTGAGTTCTGTTTCAAGTATTTGACTCTTAGTGGACGTGGTGGGGTGGTGTATATCTATAGTCCTAGCACTTGGGATGTTGAGGCAGAAGGATTGTTGTGAGTTCGAGGCCAGCATGGACTGCATCAAAAGACCCTGTCTAGAAACGAAGAAACAACAAAAAGCTGGAGTCTTTCAGGAGCTGGTGTCTTGAGTGAAGGGGGCGGAGCTGAGTGAAGGAGGCGGGGCTGGTGCTGAGGAGCATGGGTACCAGCGGCTCTGTGGGGCATGGGCGAGACAGGGTTGGGGGAATCCCGATTTTCCTTTCTCCCCATCCCCAGCGAGGCTCATTGCCATTGGCCTAGGCTGGACCAGGGGGATGCTAGGAACACACACAGCTGGGACCAGATGAGCACACATATGTTAGGATTCTCATGGAGGGTCCAGGCAGAAGGCCACAAAGTCATGAGCCCAATCTGATGGGTTCCCAGCCCTGCCCCTTGGCCAACCTCATCTGGCCCACGCCCTGACCTACTTCCCAACCCTGGCCCCCCTGAAGCCGCAGCCAGGCCTGCAGCCCCCCTTGGCACCGTTCCCCCTCACAGCGGCCAAATGAAAATGTTTGTTGAAAACAACATGTGCATAATTAAA
Source organism: Rattus norvegicus (assembly GCF_021556685.1). Lineage (NCBI taxonomy): Eukaryota > Metazoa > Chordata > Mammalia > Rodentia > Muridae > Rattus > Rattus norvegicus. The sequence goes on from NC_141536.1 coordinate 151,677,055, forward strand.
GCTTAATGAGCGCTTGTCTGTTTGGAATGTGCAATTAGATTTATAATCGGGGATGGGAGCGGGCTCCAAATGGCTTTAAATGGAGCCGAGAGAGAGGATAATTTTTGCCATAAATCTGCGGTAATGTACTCGATGTGCGAGTTACCAGAGGCAGCACCGGGCCACCATGCTGTACCGGTTGGGCAGCTGCAGCTGACTGTGATGCTGTGGGGTACGACCTGTCAGTGACTTCGGAGGAGGCTTCTGTTAGATCTGGAGCAGCTACCTGCATGCTGAGAGACCTGTAATTGGGACCTAATGCTGAGTCTACTGCTCCCGCCCCAGGATGGCCTGGCCAGGCAAGGCCCCTCAGGGCAACTCACCCTGTCCTGAAAGTGGCATCGAGGAGAGCCCTGGGATACAGCATGGTCCTCAACTTTGTTTCCTGCCGTGTGCCCCAGAACTCAGAGCACGTCACAAGGCTTCAGTGAGCGTTTGCTGGATGAACGAATGAATGAATGATGAATGGCTCTATGTCAGGTTCTTGCCTCTTGCAAGTCTCTCTGTGTGAGCCTCAGTCTCCCCATATTAACACAGAGAAATGGATTTGGCCATTGCTGATGCTAAGTTAGCCCTGTCCAGAGCCCTGCTCTGGGTAGGTGGTGGCTGGGCCAGAATCTAGGTCAGCCTGGTCAAGTAGGAAAGGAATGCAAGTGGGGCTGGGTTTAAACTCCGCTGCAAAGCGTCTGGGCAGCATGTAGGAGACCCTGGGCTCAATCCCCCATGCGAGGGAAGCAGAAACAGATAGGTCATAAAACAAACCACATAATGGAATTTTGAATATCTTTGAAGCCACCACATGCTAAGGAAGTAAAAGGAGACAGGCAAAATAACTTTAGGTATCTTCTGGTGACCTAGGTCAGCTAAAGGACCGTTTTTATGTAAAATCAATATAACATTATTTATGTTGTTATATTGATTGTTGGACATTTTTGATGTTCTTATGCCTTTGAGATCTGGTATATATTAAATACTCAAATACCTTGGTGTGGGCAAACCACATTTCTAGGAGGCTGGCGCAGAGGGCAAGTGTCCCCATCTGTGAGGTAGAGATGGGAACCACCTTCCAGAGGAGCCTGGCATCTGGTGGCACTCGTATGTGACTACCGTGGTGACTTGTAGCCACCACGATACATCTTGATGATTTCTATTGACTGAAACAAATGTTACTAACTTCTGTGGGCATTGGAAACAAGGTTCCTCCCAGGGCACAGAGCTGCCGGCTTGCCCAGGAGGCCATTCCTAGACGTTATAGCCAAGACTACCTCTCCTCATGAGTCAAGAAACCTTCAGGCTGAGGCTGATGAGGTCACCTTCTCTGGGCCACACAGCCTGCGTGAAGTTGAGGTGGGAAAGCAGTGTGAACTTTTTCCCCCTAAGACTTCTTTATATTAATTAGTATTAATGATATGCAATAATGCGATATTGATGATGCATAATGAGTCACAGGATGACATTTTCATAAGCATACACGTGTATTTGATCATGTTGGCCCCCCACTACTCCTGCATCTTTCTTCTCTCCTTCCAGGCCTTTTTTCCCCCTTTCTGGTGAACTGAGGAGTTTAATTAGGGTCATGGAAAACAAGCTTTTCCATAGCCTAGACTTCAGACTCAGTCTGGGTATCGTAGCTGTGTGAGCTTAAGCAAAGCCCCTAATCTCTGTGGACCTCAGTTAGAGTGTTGGGTTTCCAGGTTGGGCACCATAAGAATATCCAGCACTGTGCAGAGCTGGGGCACCCATCAGGAGGCAGGCATCGATAGAGGGAAATTGATGATTGATGTTTCAAGAGCAAAACATGTGGTTATGGGGGGGGGAATCACCTCATAGCCAGCCTTTCTCACAGTTTTATGTCAGTTTGTACGCTGCAGGCAGAGTTTGGGGCACTTTTTCCATGCTTAGACTTTGGGTGTGTGGCCCTCCACAGAACTCGACTGTGTGGTTGGGCTAGAGGCCTCCATAGCTTTCCCTGAACCACAAGATAAGGTTCCAAGCAGTTTTCATGATTTTACTTGTTTAATCCCAGTGCTAGCCATACCCACTTTCCAGATGAGGAACGGGAGACACAGACACCGGTTAAAAGTAAATATCGAGAGAGGGTGGAGAATGCAGTCTGCCCTGCATTTGAACCCTGGCAGCCTGGCATCTGTGTCTGGATGAACTATAACTGGGCTTCTCCATGCGGTGTTGGGCCTGAATTTGCTCAAACCCGAGGGTTCCCTTAGTTAGGCCAATTCTGATCCTTCCCCCATCTGCAAATGTCCCCTTGCCCGTCCGCTGAGTCTTCCACGTGATGCCCGGCTCTCTGCAGAGCCCAGATCACAGCTGACTTACTCTTGCTGCTGCCGACCGACCGAGCTCGACTTTGTCTGTGCAGACCAAGCATTGTGCTGCAGGCCCGGCAGGAACAGAGAACTGCTTTGAGCTTTTCTCTTCAGATCGCTGCAGGCACAGTACTCGGTGCCTTGCGACTGGCTGGGCTGAGGGCTGTGCATCCTTCCCCTTTGACCTGTGTCTCTGTGCAGAGCAGAGGATCAGCAGTTTCTTCACAGTTGCTGCTTTGGTAGCTGGGCTTAAGGCCAGGGTTAAAAGCACTGGCTAGGTCTGGGCAAGCTTCCAACTGCCCTGAATCTCACTTAGTTCATCTCTATAGTGGGGCTGCTTGTGGCAGCCTTGCTATCTCTAGGGGGTTCTAATGAGATGCCCAGGCATCGATCCGGGTCTGGAAAGCTGGTCCCTGGCGCATGCTCACAGCAATCTGGATGCCATGTTCCTGCCTAAGTGTCTCTGTTGAGAAGCCATCCTCACTGCTTCTCTTCCCCTGCTAACCCTGTCCTGGTAACTGTCATGGCGGTCGAAGAAAACGTCATTGCTTGAGGGTGCAGTGAGAACTGTGTTCACTGCCTTACTTCAGAGTTACAAGTCAAGCTGCGGCTGGTACTTACGCTCAGGGAAGCATGGAGGCCTGGACTGAGATCTGCAGAACGAGGACCTGTTTGGGCTAGCTCCATGACCCAGCTGTGGCCACGAGGCTGTTGAAGTAGGACATTATTGGTCACTTGGCTTTCACAGGCTGGCCATTGCAGAGTGGTCCCTGCCAGGTCAGGATGGGCTGTGAACTGGTCTGTGGTCCTCTGTTATGGCTTACAGCTGGGCTAAGGGGATGGCTGTTTGTCATCGGAATGGCTGGAAAAAGACCAGACGGCTAAGAGCCATCACTTTCACACTGGACTGATGGGCTGGAGGGCAGGATCTTCCCGTGATTTCTGGTTTCTTGTTCGCAGAAGGATCATCAGCTCCAGACCTTTGGGGGCTGCTCTGAAGTACACAGTAGAGGATTAGGAACTCATTGTTGGTACTTGATACCATGGCCCTGGATGGCTTCACTTGGCTTCAAACACTTAAACCGGGACCAAGAATAGGAGAAGGGCAGTTATGGAAGCAATGGAGGTCAAAGAGAAGGATCTGACCACGAACTGGAGGGAAGCGCTGAGCTTTTCCAGACTGAAGGGACGGGAACCAGAATGGGTGAGACATAAATAACTAGGGAAGACCGTGAGAGTCAGAGGCATGCCGGATGGCCTCAGCTTTTCAATGACATAGGGGACAAGGTCATCAGTGAGCTTCGGGGTTCAGACTGATAAAGGGATATGAATGAGCTTGTAATTACCAAGTTAGACAGCAGTTATTAACCAACTGTCAGAAGTAGCTAGCATTTTAAAACACTGTATTATAGATATCGACTGCTGTTGGATATCTGATTACTACTGGATATCTGATAACAGGTACCAGAATTGTCATGAGGTAGAAATAGCCACTCTTTTCTGTAGTCTGTGCATGCGCGTGTGCATGCTCAAACACACAGGGGGACATATGTTTGTACAGGTGCATAGGCGCATATGTATGTGTGTGCACATGGAGTCTTCCTCCGATGACTCTCCATTTTATCCTCTGAGGCAGGATCTTTGGACCCAGAGCTCACCGCTTTGGCTAGTCTCACTAGCCAGCTTTCTCTGAAATCCCCTGCCTCCGCCTTCCAAACATGGGAGTCACAGGTGGACTTCCTCACTAGTTTAGCATCTACGGAATTTGCTTTGGTTCTGTGGCTCTGACCTCTGGCCCCTACACTTGTGTGGCAACTGCTTTATCTGCTGAGACGTTTCCCCAGCCCTGGCTGCTGTTTTAGAAGTAAGGGCACCGAGAGCATGAGAAGTGAGGTCCAAGGTCACCCAGCTGGTACACAGGGGAAGCAGTGCTTAGATTCCCAAATCTCTACCAACACCAAAGCTGTCACAGCTGAAAGGAACTAGGCCCAAAGCGGACCTCACCTAAATGGGGGCTTTCGGGTGGACTCAAAAGTGTGAATTTTTTAGTGTAGGATCATAGGGTGGAGCAGGTTGCCAGATTGCCTTCAAAGAAACAGAAATGAGAAAGAATTGGAATTCAAGAGGCAGAGAAATGAAGAAGAGAGTGTTCAGGCTGACGATGAGGTAGGGTCAAGGCAACAGACACCAGAGGGCCTCCACAGCATGGGCAGTATGGTGTGTGTGTGTGTGTATGAGTGTGTGTGTGTGTGTGTATGAGTGTGTGTGTGTGTATGAGTGTGTGTGTTTGAGTGTGTGTGTGTGTATGAGTGTGTGTGTATGAGTGTGTGTGTGTGTGTGTGCGCGCGCGTGTGCATAGACTAAGCAGAGTGCTTCTGTGGGTGATCAGATTGGGGAAGATTGTGTCAGAGTTCCCCAGGGATATCGAGCTGGGCCCGTGTCACCAAAGTAGTGATATCTGTTACGGTTAGAGAATGCTAGAGGAAGAGTCAGCCCACGCCCACGAGGTCAGTGTGGAGTGCTCGTGGGACAAATGGGAATACGAGTTAGGAGAAGCTGTACGTTGGCATTTGGGGTGACTTGGCTAAAGACAGGTGCCCGAGAGGTGGTGACATACAGCAGCTATGAGGATGTAATCTTGTTCTGGGAAAGGACAAAGGGAAGAGGGAATTCCAGACCCACTTACCAACCCTCCACCAATCCACTCACGCGTTGAGCCTATTTCCTCCCAGGCACCCACCCACATCTCATGCATCCTATACTCCCACCCCCACCCGTTCATTTTCCTTGTCTGCCATCCCCTCATCTTCATACCTGCCCTTTCACACTCAGCCATTTGATCGTATCCACTCATGCATCCTCTCCCTTTACTCGTCCACATACCCCAACCCCGTCTACCCATCAGTTCCTTCATCACACACACAGGCGGCATCCTTGTTATCCCTTCTCCTCATCAACATGAATAGGTTAACGTTGATTGTGTGCTGAGACCGTGTTATAAATATGCTAGCTAGCTATAATACATCATTAAAATGAGTTTCAACTGTTCTTAAATTACAACTATTAGAAAATGTAAATTATACACACGGCTCACACTTATGATTCACATTGTTTTCGTTGGGTAGCAGAATTTATGCTATCTGTCATCCATCTATGTCTCCTCATCTGTCTAGCCGCCCATTCGTCCATCCACCTATCCATCCATCGACCCATTGTTCACTCATCCAGCTACCTGTCCATCACTCTTTCATTACTCCGTACCAATCAGTCATCAAGCGATCTGTCTATCCATACATCTGTGGATCCACTCATCTTCTCAGCATTCTTTGGTTTCTTCATTTATCTATATCTATGCATGCACACATCTATTCATACCTACATGCATCCATGTATACATTCATCTATCCATCCTTTGTACAACCATACATTCATCCATACCTACATGCATCCACTTATACATATGTACATCCACCCATCCATCCATCCATCCATCCATCTTTCCATCCATCTGTCCTTCCATCCATCCACCCATCCATCCTTCCACCCATCCTTCCATCCTTCTGTCTGTCCGTCCGTCCATCCATCCATCCATCCTTCCGTCCGTCTGTCCATCCATCCATCCTTCCACCCATCCATCCATCCATATATACATATTTACTTGTTTGTCACTGCATGTAGCCATCCATCCATTAATCCACCATCTTTAAGTCCATGACTTAATCCATCATTCATTAGTTCCTGTGTCAATCCATCCATCACGTACCAGCCTGCCTCTACTGATCCACCCATGTATCCATCATCCATCCCCCATTCGTTTGTTCCTGCATCAATCCCCCGCTTTGTTTTCCTCCCTTCTCTCGTCTGCTCACTTCCCTTGTGTCTCCATCTCATAGCACATCTCTGTGAAAGAGAGATATTTTTATCTATCGTGAGTCAGAGGCAGTAGTCGGAAGAATGGGGAGACCAAGGCTTACACGGAAGGAACTTGCCTAAGGTGGGACAGATGGAGCTAGGCTCTGTCTCTATCAGATCAGGGATCCTCATTTCTCACGCAGGCTGCTTTTTCACTAGGTATCTTTTAAGATAAAAACAATCCTTCAGGGAAACATGATGTGCTTAGGTTTGGGGTGGGGGTGGCTATTGCAATAGAGGCCTAAGAGCTACTATCCCTGAGGCGACCACACAGTGTGGACCAAGTCAGCCCCTTTAGAAGCCTCTGGGAACCTATCCCTGGTGGCTGACATGAAAGGGTTATCCTTACACATTCGATATTTGCAAAAAAAAAAAAAAGTGGGTTCTTTCAGATTCCAAAACTCATTTCCATGACAAAACTCTTGAGAAGAGAAGATGAAGGGCCTGGCTTTTGCAGAACAATCTTCCAGCTGTAATGAGGGCTGAGGATGGCAGTGGGGAAGGGATTATAATTAGAATATGAAATGGGGAAAATTAATCTATTCCAGGCAACGGTAAGAGGATGTTCTGACGTCTCATAGCGGTTCTTAGGCTGTTGTCCCCCCCTGTGTTTCTTCTGCATGTTTTAAAGCACACAGAAGGTTGTGCAGTGTGAACAGTGACTCTTGGCGGAGGGTCGGGCAAATCGTGAGGTGTGCACAGAATTTCTGCCCAGGTGCTGTCACTACGTGTGCATCTCTGGGAACACAAAACATGTGCTTGTGTTCACGCGTACGTGAGTTCCACCAAACACTTGCAGGTGCGTGGTGTGTTTCTGCATCTGGCACCCCCTCCTGTCTTGTGTGTGTCTTGGCGACTATGGGCCAGTTTCCCACAGTCTGAGAATGTACCCTGTACTTGTGCTCTGTGATCGTGGAGACAAGACCTGTGGGACCGAGGACCACACAAAGCCGGGTTTGTGGCATATGTGTGGTCTGTACTCTTGGCTCACTTCGGCATGTCCTGGACAGGGGTGAGAGTGTGAATGTTTTCCATTTTGTCTGTGAGCGCATGAACACGGGAAGGAAGGTGGCCCTGTTCTCTCTGAGGGAAGGGGTAGTTCTGTGACCCTTTCCTTAGCTTATTCAATCTTCCTCCAGAATGAATCCCCCACAAGGAGAAGAACAGGAAGAAGTCTCAGTCCTTTGTTCCTGGAGGCCAAGGAAGCAGAAACCCCCGCTCCCCAGCTCTTTGGATGACCCCCCTTCCCCCCTGGACCAAGGTCTCTTCCCAGTACAGATCTGACAGAGGTGGGCAGGCAGCCGGTGTCCCTCTGCCTTAGCCCCTGCTCACAGCTGTCCAGCCCAGCATACTCAGAACACGGTGAGGTGCCCAAGCCTCTCCAAACTGAGGCAGAGGGAACAGGCTGAGACTCTCAAGGAGCAGCCCACCAACCAAGTCCTTCCTCTAAGCCAGAGCAATCTTCACTCCGGACTGAGGCCCTCTTTCCTGCATGTCGCTGGAGTTGATGGACGCGTGGATGAGCGAATGGGTCTACTTGTGAGACTCTCTGGTGACCTCACAGGAGTTCACTGCCCTGAAACCTCATACCAAGCTCTCCGACAGGGCTTCCTGTCCAAGGCCGTCATCTACTGCTCACTCTGGGTGACTTTTACCTCTCCCGAGTCTCCAGCACACACATATCAAGCATCTGCTGTGTCTAGGACTCTGGGCTGTTGGTGACATGGAACGATCTAGAAAAGCCTTGGTCCCTGTTTACGGGGAGGTTGGAGCATGATTGGAAAGCAGGCAAAGCAAACAAGATGACACTTGTGTGGTCTCTCCCCCATTGGACGACCTACCCTCTCCTTGTGTATCCTAGGGTTTTAATGGGAGAGAGGATGCTGACTTCATTGGACCACTGAGATCCTGCGTAGAAATCATGTCACTCAGAATGATGCAGGCACATTCATTAGCATTTTTGTCACATGCCCACTATATGTATGTATGCATGTATGTATGTATGTGTGTGTATATATATATATACATATATATATATATGGTTTTTTTCCCTGCCTGCTATCTATATACTAGCCAGAGTTTCATAATATCTATTGCACAGAATTTGGGGGGACATCGTCCATTCTGGTCGTTTCTTGTCCCATGTTGTTACGTATTATTAGTTTATGCCACCCCGTTTAGCTGCCATTGTTGTAGAAAATGTCCCAGCTCCCTAGTTAAGCTCCTCCTCCACGACAGCTTGAGGTCCCAGATCTCTGGGCTCATCAGTGAGCAGTGCACATGGTAAGGGAAGGAGTGATAGAGAGGGCGAGAAGGTCACAGGCTGTGGGGAAGAGAGGAGGTGGCAGCAGGGGAGGCTGGCTGAGCCACAGAGGTGGGGCTTGCTTCCTGGAAGGCTGCTGTGCACAGTTCTGAGGGAAGGGCTTGGATAGACATCTGCTCGCCTGAGGGAGTGTGGAGTTCTGCATCATGCATCTGCACAACTGCGCCCGTGAAAATTAGCGCGGCAGAGAGAAACTCGCACCCCCGTGCAGTGACTGGTGCAGCCATGTTGAAATACGAAGGAGGGAGAATTCATCAGGCCATAGGCTCAGCTCATTGAGGGTCCATGCTGCCTTCTTACTGTGGCATTCTGGGGACTAGCAGAGGCAATTATGTCCTCATATAGAACACTTTCCAAGGTGTTTTCCTCAGAAAAACGAGGCACAAAACAATATACAGGGTGTTATAATTCGAAAGATGAAGTTAAGTATAGACATGTAGCCCTTGGCATGTACAACCCTCCAGATTCTTGTCCTGACCCAGCGGAGGCCATCTTGCTCAGAAGGCTGTGCTTCCTTGTGTCCCCTAAAGGCAGGCCACAGCAATGGCTGGTTGTTGCAGACAGTGGAAGGCCATCAACCCTGTTTCATGCTGAGACTGACCCTATGTGCCTGTGTGCAGATCACACCTCAGAGCCACCATGGGATGGAGCTGAAGTGAGTGTTCTCCTTCAGCTCTGGCCAATGTCCTTACAGGTTAACCCTCAGATCGCTCTCACTCAGAAGTGCATGCGTGCCTCAGTCTCTGCTCCTGGGGGAACGCTATCAAAACTCCGTGTTCCAGGAAAAGGGACGCTGGCGGCATGTGGAGAAAGCTGCTCCAGACTGTCCCAGGACAAGGGGACCACTGTCCTAGCTTCGGTTCACGGACGAGGAGTTTCAGAGGTTGAGACATTAGCTGAAGCTCGTACATTGGTAGCTGCTGCCAGGGCCCATGTTTCTCCCCCAGTGCCTGCTCCCCAAGGTGGGCAGTTCTTCCAGCATCCAGAAGTGGCAGATTCTCCAACACGGAGTTGTGTTCCCCCGTCAGTTTCCACCACACTCCTCATACCTGTGGCCCCAGGTAACCTTAGAGGCTAAAAGGAGTCTGAGGCAGAGACAAAGCCACTTAGGATAGGGAGATTGCAGAAGGCTTCTCTGAGGCAGGCTGCGGTTGATCCAAGGCAATGGACTTCAAGGTCCTTCCCTGGCACATGGGAGTCCGGCTTTAGCTGATGGCCTCAGTCACTTTGCATAGAAAAGTCATTTGGATGCTTTGAGGGGTGGGCAGCTCAGTGCCTGACAAGGCAGCCTGCTGTGACAGCCAACAATGGGCCAGCAGCAGAAGACACTGCCTGTCATTGTCCTGTGTGTGATTGATGGTCCTGACCAGGGCATTCAAGGGCCACTGAACAAGGGCCAGTGGCCCTGCTGGAATGGAGCCTTGGGCATCCTGGACTCCAATTCCCTTTGCCTCAGCACAGTCTTCTGACTTCCTCGGGCTACAGGTCTGATTCCCTCCAGGAACACTGTAATGAGAGCCGCTTCTCTCTCTTTGTTCTAGTTTGATGGTGACAGTGCCTACGTGGGGATGAGTGACGGAAATCCAGAGCTCCTGTCAACCAGCCAGGTGAGTGCCTGCCCCCATCCCTGAGGAGCTCTGAGCCTTGGGCTGGTAGAGCCAAGATGCTGCTGGTGTTGAGGTAGGAGGGCTGCAGTTGCCGGAGCCATAGGACATGGCCTAATACTATTCTCTCAACGTTCAAAATATCAGTTGAGGCCTTACAGAGGGACGGTCAAACCAGGACTACAAGGCCAGCTGTAAATGAAGGCCCCAGCTACCGATGGCTTACAGTGGGCGCCACTGAGAACTTAACACTCCAAGTGTGTGGCCTGCATTTCCTGTGCGAGGGATAGGTTTCACAACAGTGAGTTCTGGTGTCCCTTGGTCTCTGCCACTGCCTTCCTCCCACACAGCACTTGTGGGGACCCCTGGAGAGAGAATGTCTCCACACAGGTGAAGAGACTAACCCTCACACAGAATCAGTTATCTGAGGCCACTGAGGAGGCTTGTGGACAGAACCCAAAGGGCAGAGGGCAAAGTTTTCCTGGCAGGTCCTCTTCAGTGATCCAGACCTCTGGGGCCATAGACAGAAACAGATTTTCCACAGGAAAGAGAAAATTAACATTTCTCTCACCTGCGAGCATCCTCGAGACAGTCTATTACTCTAGACTGTGGCAACAGAGAGAATGGCTCTCCCAAGGCAGGAGAGCCGGCAGGATGCAGCAGCTAAAGATGCTGGATGGGGCCAAGGAGTTTCCCAGCTTCTGGGAACCGGAGGAGCTGGAGGCCAAGCCTGGCCCTGCTCTTGACCTCTGCCTCCCCCGCAAGCCATGAAGATAGGTTTACATTTTCTGGCTGCGGAAAACAAAAGCCCATTCAGTCCTAGGCATAGGCATAATGTACCTGATTCTGTGGCAGGTCCCATAGGGTCATAAATGAGTAAGATGCGGGCTTGTAGCCCATGGAGAGCTCTGCTAGTCCAGGTGGCAAGGATGCTGATCCTGGGGTGCCACGACCCACCCCTTCTCTGACCCGCCCCTATGTGAGCAATATGCTGCCATCGCAAAGCTGCCCTACAGACTGGAGAGATGGCTCAGTGGTTAAGAGCACCCGACTACTCTTCCAGAGGTCATGAGTTCCAATTCCCAGCAACCACATGGTGGCTCACAACCATCTGTAATGGGATCCGATGCCCTCTTCCGGTGTGTCTGAAGACAGCTACAGTGTACTGATAATAAATCAATAAATCTTTAAAACAAAACAAAAACGAAGCTACCTTATGTTGCCATATCGTGTGCCAGCCTGCAGGAATGATGAGCAGGACTCCAAGTCCTGGGGTGTCCCAGGGACAGTGCTTGGTTGTCCAGAACCAGCTTGTCATCCAAGGAGATCAGAGCTCACTCTGAGCCTCTTTGAGTCATTGAACTTGGTGGCACACTGCACTCTGAAGTCACAACCAACCTCTCACCCCCTTAGAGAGCTGTTTGTGGCTTCCAGTTCTGAACTGGGGCCAGGGCTGTCTCTCCTGGCACCACTTTGTTTCAATTTCTGGCTCTTGTCACTGTCTGCGGTCATCTGCCACGTGTGTGATGACTTAGATGGTGTCTGATTTCCACACAAGACCATGACCTCTGTGGCAGAAGTCTGTAGTCCCTGAACTCCATATACTCCATGGAGTTGTGGGCGTAACTCAGAAAGCATTCTAGGAACACTGGTGTGATGTGTGAACATAGCCTTTTTATTTATCCTTTGGACCTCACCTTCCCTAACAGGAGGGCAGGGTAGTTGGACTTCTGAGGAATTCTTCTAGATCTTTTTGCTGTCTCTGGAGGGTCTGCTTAACTTAAAAGAGATGTTAGGTAGTGATACTCACATGGGCTCCCAACACTTGGAAGGCTGAGGTAGGAAGATAGTTGTTTGAGACCAGTATTGGCTACCTAGTGCATCTATCTAGTACAGCGATTCTCCATATAATAATAATAATAATAATAATAATAATAATAATAATAATAGCAGCAGCAGCAGTTAGAATCCTGTGAGAATAAGTCCAGCCAGTTGCATAAGCCAAATTTAATGTCAGCAACTTAGCAAATGTAGCCCTGAAAACTTCTCATAGGATATCTTTTCTTTTCTTTTTTTTTTTTTTTTACCACAAAACAAGGACCTCACAATACAATCGCTAAAAAACTACAAATGTGTGTGCAGTTTTGGGTTGTATTGGCAGCCTGAGGTTATTTGCATGGTAAGGGACAGGTTCCCAGAGCAGCAAGTCCAGAAGCTGTCTACCCTCTTGAGGCTTAGTCATGGAGCTGGTCTGTCACCGCTCCCAGCTCCTTCTGTTGGTCAAAGCCAAGCACAGGACAAGTATAGCTTCAAGCAATGGGAACTAGATGCCAGCTCTCGGAAAGAGGAAACTGTAAAATGCTGTAACCCTTTTGCAGATGGCCATGTGGGAAACAGAAGATAAGAAGTTTATGCTGACCTTGCCAATGAATTAACTCAGGTTTTTCAGGATGCTGGCCTCTGGTCTTTCAGGGCAAGAGACGGCCATTTCTCTCTCTCTCTTTTCCCTGGAGTCTGTATTTGAATACACTCACATGCAAGTCGCACACACACAGGCATACACAGACGCAGACACACATACTTCCTTTCACAGGGTGTTGTCTTATCAACTATAGGAATTGTACTGCCCCAGTTAATGTAGGTCTCAGAGACCAGAAGATGTTGTATGTCTTGTAAGTACGTTTACATCCCCCAGGTTCAACCAAGCAACAAGGTTCACTGGGCACCTTACGATTCAAAGGCCCTGGATCTGAGCGGGAAGCCATTTCTAGCAAGCACTAGCTTCTAAGCTGTTTCAAGTAGCAGCCCTAGGACTCGACCTGATAGAGATCAGTTCTCTCCTGACTGAGAGCAGACCCAGAGCTAAAGGATCTGAATGCCCAGGTTGCATGATCTGGGAAGAAGGGAAGTCTGTCTGGGAAAGGCTAGAGTTCTCACAGACCTGGACTCATGTTCCTAGCACTTCTGGGTCCGATAGGGGCCAGATGTCTCTCTTCAAGTGACGGTAGTAGCTTCCTACTAACAGGAGGAGTGACACCTGTCTCTTGGGATCCTGGGAGAAGTAAATGAGGCACAGATATGGGTTCCGTAGAGACTTTATCAGAGACCCTCAACAGTTTAACGTACCCCAGTCCAGCTGCTGTGTCTGTTGATTGCTGACTTATCTAGAATATTGTCCTCTGACAAATAGGTCACTCTGAAAATGTGCTCCCCACCCACATGGAGGATGCATTCTGGGCCAGGCTGCAACCTACCCTTTTCCTTATTCCCTAAGCTCCATGCTACTTCCTACACTGAGTCTCTCAGAGAAGTCTCGTCTCAGGCTTACTTTGAGCGAATCTAAACTAAGAGCCTACATATAACACCAGTGTTCAGAGAAGCTAGTCACGACTTATTTCTATTGTCTTGTTCCCATAAATAATGTTCTGGTCACACGAGATGAGCGTTTGGTCAACTCTGTATCAACACAAACATCGCTTCCTCTGTGGGAATCCCCTAGACATCTTGGTCCAATAAATAATGTCTGTCCCTTCCAGGTACTGCAAATGTTAGTGCGTCACGGTGCCTTTCTGGCTGTGGGTAGTTTTCCAATTTTATAGCTATAAAAAGTTCTCAGGGCTTTTCCTAAGAATTCGTGTGTGCACTCAAGTGCTCATGTGTACACGTGTATGTGTATACACCAGTCTGAGAAGGAGAGACAGACAGATCTCTCTCTCTCTCTCTCTCTCTCTCTCTCTCTCTCTCTCTCTTTCAGAGAGAGTTAAGGAATGGGAAATGGGTTGAGATTGATGACATGAGGTTTGCTAAAGCTCTCAGTAGCAGGAGTGGACACAGGGAGACTGAGGGTGGGTATGGGTTAGGCAAATGAAGGATCCTAGATTATACTAGAGGCAGAAGAAATGGAGACATATAGATGGTCTGAGATATGACTTTGAGACTATTAGATGTAGAGAAAGAAGGAAGGAAGAGAGATGGGCAAGTCCTGGGATGTAGCTTAATGAGATGGGACTTGGGCACTTGACATTTGAGAGGCCCATTTAAAGGCAGTTACATGGCTATCTAGGTCTGGAGCCATCATGTAAATTGTGACTTCTCGGCCTGTGGATCAAAGCCCTGGGAGGATAAATGAAACTTAGGAAACCCCACCCCCATTTTTGTTTTGACATAGTCTTTCTGTGCCCTTCCATAGAGCCTTAGAAGCCATAGGCAGAGTGTTTTGAGGATGGAGGGAGGGTTAGGGAAAGATGGTGTTGGATCCACAGCCCCTTTCCCGCCCAGAGATGATAAAATTAAATTCAGGCAGAGTAGCACAGAACTCTAGAGGTACAGACAGGCAAGAGCATTATACATTCAAGGCCGGATTCAGCTGAGTAGCAAGTTCAAGGTCAGCCCGAGCTGCACAAAACTGTCTTTAACATTTTTAAAGGCAGGTTTTTAATCAATTAAAGATTTAAATGGACTGAGAGAGATCATAAGTGAACCAATAAAACCACCTTTAATACACTTTCCAGTTTGGAGCAGGAAGACACTTCTACTGGAAGCTTTAGAAGAAAAGGTTTAAACACTAGATCACCCACTAACTTGAAATGACGTTTGCAGTACCAGGTCACCAGAGCGGAGAAGCAGGTGAGAAACTGGGCAAGAACACTCACAGTTGAGGACCAACTTCCTTAACACGTAAAGGCTTACGAGAAATCAATTCCAAACCACAGTGGAGAAGGGAAGGGAATCTGAGGCAATCGTTTACGGAAAGAAAATGCACAAAAGAAAAACTAAAGCTATTTTTTTTTCATTTCTCTGGCTGATAACAAATCCCAAGCCTTGATGACACATTTCTTCAGGAAAACACATTTTATACATTGTTGCAGAGAGGGTAGGCTGGTCCTCGTAGCTTTGTATTGGAAGCCTCCTTCCAGTAGGGGGCAGTGTAGGATGCTTAGAATAGGGGAAGAGGCAGAAACTGATCTCAGGTTTTGGTCTCATTCAGTTCCCTTTGCCTATACTGTTTTCTTGCTGAGCCTCAGTTTCCCCATTAATAATCAGGAGAGCGTGTTGAATTTGTTCTCCCCCCCACTACCCCCCCCCCCAAAAAAAAAAACGGACTAGAGAAATGACTCAGCAGTTAAAAGCCCTTGGTTACCTTGCTGAAGTTCAATGGTTCAAGTCCCAGCACCTACAAGGTGGCTCACAACCATCTGGAACTCCAGTTGCAGGGAATTTGATGTCCTTGCCTTCTTATGACGAGGGTACCAGGCATGCATGTGGTGTAAAGCCATAGGTGATGGCAAAATATTCACACGCACTAAATTAAAAACAATCGATGGTGATAGCATGTAACATTTGCTATGGACTTCCCTGGGCTTAGGCATTGCAGTCAAAGGTCTCTTTCACCCCTGACACAACCTTCGTTAGTTAGGCACAGCTGTGTCCCTGCATCTGACAGGTGAAGATGGTTGACATCAGTGGTTGAGGTTTTGTGAAGTAAAACCACTTCCCAGGACGTGCACGGGTAGGCAGGAGGCCCTCCCGCCGGGGTTGAAATCTGAGGCTGTACGCTTAGTCACTCTGGCCTCCGAGTCTGTGTACATTGCAAAGGGCAAAGATGACATAGCTCTTATTGCTTTAATTAAACCTGGGGTGAAGACTCTCGACTCAGATTAAAATGAAATCTCGCTTTTCGCCCGCTGCGGTGCAGAGAAGGCAACGGCAGCGATTATGCCTGAGATTACAAACAATCAAAGAGAAAAGGGCTTTTGCAACCATTTCCTGTTGAAGCCACCAAGCCTCGCACTTTAAAAATAATTATGGCTGTGTTATTGGAACATGACTCGTGAATTCTGCATAAATATGAGGGGCCTGAAAGGAAAAAAGGCTTCCGAGACCATAGATTTGCTTTGGATCTGATGAAATTTAATGTCATCTCCCAGCTGGAGAGTGAAACGCAGAGAGGAAATAAAGCCCCACCCTATGTACAGGGAGAAAATGGGGTGTGTGTCCCAGGGAGCTGATATGCACACACCCTTCAGCCTCAGAAAGATACACGTGTCTTCAGGATTCATTGAGGAAAACTGCAGAGAGAAAGCCGGTACTTACATCTTCCCGGTCTTAATTTTGCATTCCGGAGGCTAAAAATACATTTATGTTAAAGCTCTAGATTGCTGCCTGAGACGTTTCGATAGGAGACGTTAGGGGACATGTTTAGGGGAGGGACTTGGGCTCCATTCATCTTGGCTCCCCATCATAAAGACATTTCTCACACAATGCAGTCAGGGTTTATAGCCTATAGTTTGTTTCTTTCCAACCATTACGAGCAAAATTGAATCCCAGGAAACGTTCGGCCTTTCAAAATAGGGTGGAAACAATGAGAGGAGGTGGGGTGGGGTGAGGGAGGGGCTGGCCGTGGGTTGGTAATGTAATTTCAACGGTTTTCATAAAACTGGAGCCCCTCCCCCTCTCCCAGCCCATCTTGAAATTACTGTGCCCTGTAGGGCCTGACTTTTTACTGGGAGAGAGTAAAAGAGTCCCTGGGTTTACACATGTGCTCATCGCTGTGTGTGAGCTTACCCTACGAGCAAGAGAGACATGGTCACACATACTGACTGCCTAGAATGGCGTTTGGCTCTAAGCTTCGGAAGGCTCAGGAGCCTGGGTCTAATCCCTGTGTAGCCTCCCTCACTCTGTGCCATGGGGCAGGCTGTTGGCTCTCTCTGGGCTCGAGTCTGATATATCTGTGAGTGGGTACCTCTGAGGAACCCTCTAGGTTATCTCTTGTCACTCAGAGATTTTCCTCTTCTACCACATGCCCAGGAATACACAGGACAGACAGTCTCTGTCCATATTGCTAATGAGTCCTTCGCTATCAGTTCAGAAAAAACGTGGAAATGAGGTCAGTCAGTGGCTTTGAGATTGAGAGTACAGTCAGGAAATGTTGGTGAGATGGGCTCATCAGGGCGCTAACATGAAAACTGTGGGCTTTGAAAAATTAACCAGCTTTTCCAAGACTCCATTGTCTCTTTAGAAATCCCTCAGAGGGATGTGGGTAAGAGTAACTAATATGCATTGGAACCCAGAGAGTGTGTTCCAGCATCTGGCACACAGAAAACACTAGCTAGAGGGGAGTGTTAGTAAGGTTCCCATGCTGCTGAGGTTATGTCTGTCCCAGATGTGTCCAGCTCAGGCTTCAGAAAGATGAGTCAAGGGAGCTCACTTATTTCGTGAAAATCAGATTAGGGTAGGCGTTAAATTTAGAAAGATTTTAGTAAAATCATCTTGCTTTCAAGTGTACCAAGAAATTCCCTTGGAAAATCACAAAACTAGTAAAAGACACCTCCTGATCTGTTCTAGCTCGTTGGAGATCTGTTCTAGCTCATTGGAGGTCTGTTCTAGCTCACTGGAGATCTGTTCTAGCTCACTGGAGGTCTGTTCTAGCTCACTGGAGATCTGTTCTAGCTCACTGGAGGTCTGTTCTAGCTCACTGGAGATCTGTTCTAGCTCACTGGAGGTCTGTTCTAGCTCACTGGAGATCTGTTCTAGCTCACTGGAGATCTGTTCTAGCTCACTGGAGATCTGTTCTAGCTCACTGGAGATCTGTTCTAGCTCACTGGAGGTCTGTTCTAGCTCACTGGAGATCTGTTCTAGCTCACTGGAGATCTGTTCTAGCTCATTGGAGGTCTGTTCTAGCTCACTGGAGGTCTGTTCTAGCTCATTGGAGATCTGTTCTAGCTCACTGGAGGTCTGTTCTAGCTCACTGGAGATCTGTTCTAGCTCACTGGAGGTCTGTTCTAGCTCACTGGAGATCTGTTCTAGCTCACTGGAGATCTGTTCTAGCTCACTGGAGATCTGTTCTAGCTCACTGGAGATCTGTTCTAGCTCACTGGAGGTCTGTTCTAGCTCACTGGAGATCTGTTCTAGCTCACTGGAGATCTGTTCTAGCTCATTGGAGGTCTGTTCTAGCTCATTGGAGGTCTGTTCTAGCTCATTGGAGATCTGTTCTAGCTCATTGGAGGTCTGTTCTAGCTCACTGGAGATCTGTTCTAGCTCACTGGAGATCTGTTCTAGCTCACTGGAGGTCTGTTCTAGCTCACTGGAGATCTGTTCTAGCTCATTGGAGATCTGTTCTAGCTCACTGGAGGTCTGTTCTAGCTCATTGGAGGTCTGTTCTAGCTCATTGGAGATCTGTTCTAGCTCATTGGAGATCTGTTCTAGCTCATTGGAGATCTGTTCTAGCTCATTGGAGGTCTGTTCTAGCTCATTGGAGGTCTGTTCTAGCTCATTGGAGGTCTGTTCTAGCTCATTGGAGGTCTGTTCTAGCTCATTGGAGGTATGCATCCCTTCCTACCCAGCAACCTCTGCCCCTCGACTGCCGAATCTGTCTCACAACTCACAAGGGCACCTGACAGTGGATCTGCCTTTCATACACTCCAAGCCTGAGGCTCTGGTAGGAAGGCCCAGGAGTGAGGTGGTGCCTGGTGTTTCCCTCCTGTCAATTCCTCAAGAAGGGTAGAGCCTGGGGGGCAGTCGACCTATCCCCTGTGCTTCTGTGGCTTCCAAGTTCTGCACATGTGACCGGATTCCTTGACCTCTCTTGGTCTCGCTCTCCACTTCTGTCAAATGGGGGTGCTAATATCTAGCTTGTAGAGTTGTTAAAGAGAGCCACAGAGCAATGTGGAGTAACTGGCTCATGTGTGTCCCTGCTGAGCCCTCTCCTTGGTAAAGCTAATTTACAGTTTAGATGTCAGTGGCAGTGAAGGAGTTAGGAGGGTGTTTGCTCCTCTTTTATGGGTGTTTTTGCTAGGACTGGGGCACTGTGACTTATTAAAACTTATGCTTGGGGTAAACAGAGGTTCATCTCAGAGAGCCTTAAGCCAGAATAGTGCCCCAGGCTGCAGAAATACATCTTTTTGCTTCATGGCAAAATCTATGCTTATAAACACCTGTGGGCCTCTAGCTTGATGTGAGGAGGGTGGCTCATAGGACGGGGAAGTTGAGGAACTAGAGAGCTAAGGAAGTAGGGTGTGGGTCCTACAGAGGAAGGTAGAACATGCTGGGAAGGATGAGGTGCTCCCCAAACTGGAAAGGATGAGGCAGGAGGTCTGAGAGGCACTTCTACTTTGCATCATGAGATGGGCTTGTCCCATAAGAAATAGACTGTGCAGAGCCTGAGAGACTCAGGGGCTTCGAGACTTGACTCTGCGTTGCTCTCAACCGTCCACTGTGCTGAGACCAGGGTAGGCTGCAGCTATGGGATACATTTGTGTCATGAGTGACTGTTAAGTACTTTTATCCTTGCTGCCACCCCCCAATAAGCAATTATTAGAGAGACAAGAGAAGCATGGCCAAGAAAGGCAGCGGGGGCATTTTAAAGTTTATAATTCCTGCACATGCATGCATGCATGTGTGTGTATATGTGTGCGCACACATAAACACAAACACACATACACACACACCACAAATGGAGAAAAGACAGAAAGTGCTGTATTAACAAGAGTCTGGAGGACCTGGCTGGCTTACCCAGTGCTGTGTCAACTGGTACAACCACTTTAGAAAACCATTTCTCGTTATTGATGGCTAAGTGTGTAGCCTGTGGCCAGCAGTTCAGCTCCATGAGTGTATCCATAAGGTCACCAAAAGATCTTCAAGAATGCCCATAGCAACATTTCTTATAAAGGCACAAAGTTGTTTAGGTTTGTCGGTACATGGCTGAAATCCCAGCTACTTGGGTGGCTGAGGCAGGAGGATTGAAAGTTCAAGGCCAGCCTGGGCATTTTTAAAGAGGAGGCAAGGCTGGGCTGAGAAGGACGAAGGTGTCCTTGTGAGTGGCTGTCACACAGGAAATTTTGCTTTGCAGCATGAAGTGGCACTTCCTAAAAGCCCTCCAAGAAAATGTAACTTGAAGATCCTATCTAGCAAAAAGTCGTAATTAGAAAAGGGTAGAGGAATACAGCTTCGTGAGAGAACACCCATCCTGCATGCAGGAGACCCTAGGCTCAGTTCCAGGCAATAAAAAAAAATTAAAATTAAAATTAAAGCACAAAACTGGCAACAACTCAAACATCTGTCACAGGGAGGCTGGATGAATGACTGGAGACTAGTCTGCCCAGGGCACGCTATGCAGCCGTGGCAGTGATTGGTTGTAACGATATGCAATAACGTGACTGGCTCTCACAAACACGTTGAGCAAAAGGAGCCAGGGCCAGACAACAAAATAATCATCCTTTTGGATGCTGCTGACACAGAGCATGTGAACTAATCCAGGGTCATGGAAAGGTGAACTCTGGTTCTCCTTAGAGCTCTGGTTCTCGGCCTTCTTAACCCCGGGGCCCTTTAAGGTAGTTCCTCAAGCTGTGGTGACCCCCCCCCCAACCACAAAGTTATTTTCGTCACTACTTCGTGACTATAATTTTGCTACTCTTATTAATCATAATGTAAATATCTGCGTTTTTACATGGTCTTAGGTGACCACCCCTGTGAAAGCGTCCATCAACCCCATCCCCACAGGGATTGTGATCCAAAGTTTGAGAATCACTGCCTTTAGTGGGTATTTGATGGTTTGCATATGCTTGGCCCAGGGTGTAGCACTGTTAGGAGGTGTGGCCCTGTTGGAGTAGGTGTGTTACTGTGAGCATCGTTTTTTGGGGTTTTTTTTTTTTTGGTTCTTTTTTTCGGAGCTGGGGACCGAACCCAGGGCCTTGCGCTTCCTAGGTGAGCGCTCTACCACTGAGCTAAATCCCCAGCCCCGTGAGCATGGGTTTTAAGACCCTCATCCTAGCTTCCTGGAAGTCAGTCTTCTCCTAGCAGCCTTCAGATGAAGATGCAGAATTCTCAGCTCCTTCTGCACCATGCCTGTCTGGATGCTGCCATGCTCCGCCTTGATGATAATGGACTGAACCTTTGAACCTGTAAGCCAGCCCCCATTAAATGTTGTCTAAGAGTTGCCTTGGTCATGGTGTCTGTTCACAGCAGTAAAACCCTAACTAAGACAGGGTACGTAAGGACAAAGGGACTTTGAGGGTCTGGAGGCAGGAGTGGCTAAGAGATTCTCTTTCTTCTCTTGAGCTGTTTGTACATACAGTTTGTGAAGTTTTATTGATGATTTGCTGTGATCTGCTCACTTTTCTGTTGGTCTCCTGCGTGTTAGCAGAAAGGAGCCATACAGTCAAGACATTTATTCTTACGGGTGCCTCTTTTAGAGGGAGGACATTTATAGTGTTTTAGTAAAGACACCAAATTGCCTTTTCTTGATTAGCAAGTGAAACATTCTTCTTGGATTCTCCTAAGAGCCTCGTTTTCAATCATTTGTCTTCTGGATGCTCTGGTGGTCCTGTCTACGAGGATACCAGTGATGATGAGTGGTAAAGAACACTTTGCTGTGTTCTCCTGTTATGGATCTCTATTCAAGGTATTTGCCTTTGGTGTCTGTGTGTGTGTGTGTGTGTGTGTGTGTGTGTGTGTGTGTGTGTGTGTGTGTGTGAAATGTATCACTATGTATCACTGTGTATCACTGTATTTGTTTATGCTTGTTTGTATCCGGGAGCATGTAAGCATCACGGTGCATTTGTGGAGGTCGGAGGACACCTTTCAGTTGTCATTCCTTGTCTTTTCGCCTTGTATAAGACAGGGTCACTTTGTCACTGTGTGAACCAGGCTCACTGGTTTTCAAGCTTCCAAAATCTTCTGTCTCTCAGTCTCATCCCCGGCATGCTGGGATTGACAGACAGGCACATACATATTTACATGGGGTCTGGGGATTTGAACTCAAGTTGTCAGGCTTATGTTGTAGGAGTTCTTAACCATGAAGCTAAGTCTATATAGCCTTTGTCATCTAATCTGACTTTCCACGCTGGGTCACGTGATCCTGCTAATGTCTACAGTGGTGTGTCACTTGCAATCATGGTCATCTGGAAGGGAAGAATGCATAGATTTGAGACATACACAAGGTAAAGGTCTGTTTGGGGTAGGAAATACATGCTTCAGTGTAACTGTCCAGTGCCTCACTGCCACGCCGACACGGGGCTACACGGTCTTTATCAGGAGGTGTGAGAAGTGATGCTTTGAAGAGAAACTGCCCTTCAAGACAAGGTTCATCAGGTGTCTCTATGTGTAGAGCCTGGCCGTGACTGGGAAGGAAAAGGCTTGGTCACTAATATCATGGGCAATATGTTCCCACTGGGAGCCAGGCTGGACTCATCTCGGATCCTTTGCTTAACCTCCTGGGAGGGAACATTTCTTTTAGCTACCGGATGGACTATGAGGTCTGACATGACTCCAGCAATGGCTTGCCCCAGGGCAGCAGAAGACATGAGCTTCCCCAGAGCTTCCTGGCAACGCTGGCTATGGCCTGTATGTCCACCTTTATGAACAGAGCTCTAGGGGGTGTTCAGATCACAGCTGTCTCTAAGTCTTTTATGTGTAATGGGGTTTCCTGATGATATACTATAGATCTGGAATATCTGGCTGATAGGATATTTGAGGATGTCTGTATATTTTCTCTAGGCCAGGTGCACACACGCACACACATGGACACACATAACACATGCATACACACACACCCGTATGCAGACGCACTTGTGCACAAATACAAGCACATGTGCACACATGCATATACAGACACAGTCTCTCATAAGCACCTCTCTCTAGGACAATTATCCAACCCCTAGTGCTTCAGTTTCTTCAGAGAAATGGAGTCAATAGTCATATGAGGTTGGGGCTGTGGTGATCAGGGCTTACCCACGTGTGTGTCATACACACAGGGTTGCGAGTCTTATTTTCATGTGTTTGACGGCTGCCTTCCTTCTAACTTGTGAGTTTCTGGAGACACGGCCTCCTGGAAGAGCTGAGTGAATGCCTTGTGAGTGCGTGAGAGAGACAGCAACTCCCACAGGCCCACTGGTTCAGATGCCAGTGTGGATTTTTCTCACAAGTGGGTTTGTGAAGGGACTTACACCATTAGACATGCCTCTTGTAGAGGTGAGTCCACACTCAACACACAGGAGGGTGGGTTCGGCTATAGTTTGAGGATTCTAGACTGAGCCAGAACAAGAGTTCTGTCAACGTCTCTAACATACCCATTCACCCTCCCTACCTCCCTTCCTTTCTTCCTTCGTTTGACAAGGTCTCATGTAGCCCAGGCTAAGCCTCAGGCTCCACTGTGTAGCTAAGACTGATTCTCACACTTCCATCTCCCGAGTGCCAGGTAGGGTTACGGTTCTGCAGGGCCACACCCAACTGGGTTCTGAGTAGCTGCAAGTTTATTCTGTGACTCTCAGAGAGTGTGGCTTCCTCTATGAGGTCAAGGACTCTCCAGCCAGAATGTGATGGAGCCAGCATGTGACCCATTGTCTGTCTGCGACAAAGTCTATGCTGTTGACGCCTCGGGCCGTGGTGCCACAGGGTAACCGGGCCAGCAGCATCCCAGAGCTTGTCAGTTCCAGCCACCTCCAGAGTCAGGGTACGTTTTGAGGTCTCTGTTGTGTGTGCAGTACTGACCTAGAGGCGTGGTACGAGGAGGACTGCCTGTCCCAAGTGTTAGGCAGGTAGAGGATGCCTGTGCCCTGGGGTGTCTAGGCTGGGTTGGAAGAAAAGGAGATGCCCGTGAAGACATAGAATAGAAACATAGGAGCACAGGGGTCCCAAGTCCTCTGTGTATAAAGAGACAAAACTACATGGTCATTAAGAATACAAGTCCTAGTACCACACGCTGTCACAGAAGCAGGGCTGGTGAGATGGCTTGGTGCTTAGCATGCAAGCAAGAGGACAAGAATTCAGCTCCTCAGAACCCATATAAATGTGGGGTGGGTGTGGTGCTCCACCTATAATTTTAGCTTTAGGAGGTGGAGACTGGGGATCCCCAAAACAAGCTGAGTAGTTAGACAAGCCATACCGGTGAGCTCTGGGTTTGATTGCGAAATCGTGCTTCATTGAGTAAGATCAAGGAGGGAATGGGGATGACTTTCTGGTATCACACAGGGGTGCTCCCACATGAACATGAATACTCGCATGGGCACACAGCACGCACAGAGATGCATGCAAAAGAACATATTTTAATAAGAATATTTAATAGGAAAATGCAAACTCACAAGCCAGATTCATTTTTTTTTAAGCCAACGCAAATCTCTTCCTGCCAGATCAGGGTTTTGGTGTGGCTCAGCTGGGTGCTTCTGGTTTAAGGTCTCTCAGGAAGTTTAAAATGGCAGTCACGGCTGTGGGCTAGGGAGAGGGTGGGTGCTTCTCAGAAGGGAGAACCATCTCCAAGACCCTCTGATGGCGGTTTCCATAGCCAGTTGCCCCGAGCTGACTGTCAGGTTGGTCCCTGGCTCCATTTTGTCTGTCTTGGATTTCAGGATAAGTTTCTCATCTCAAGGATGATCTTTGTCTACGAAATATCTAGGGTGATAGCAGCCGCTGCGTCCCTTCAACATGGCGCACGCTGTATAAACGCTTACTGTGACCACTGTCTTTTGAACAGAGCTGTAGAAAAGCGGGACCGCTATGAGAGTCACCTCCTCATGAGTGACTCAACAGGTTCCAGCTCCAGCCCAATTCTGGGTGTGCTCAAGGGAGTGGATGAGCTTCAGGCTACCACCCCGTAATGAGGATCATGTAGCAGGGGCATGGGGCCAGGTTACAGGAGAAGCAGGCCTTTTTCTCTTCTTTTCAGAGTAGGCCCGCTGTGCTGGTCCCACTCTGGCAAGGCAGGGAAGTGTTAGGACCCCTCGATGAGCAAGAATCTCCTGACAGGAGAGGAGAGGGACAGGGGCTAGGGGCCTGAGCAGAGGGTTAGAGGCCCATCCTCTGGAGGCCCTGTGGTCAGTGTCAGGAAGTTATAGTGTCTGGGCCAAGCATCCTCAATGGCAGGGCAGTGCAGGGACCTAGATCTGAAGGGATCCAACCCTGTAGAGTGTGCGCACTCCTGAGGAAACCTGGAGTTTGCATCTGTCCAGCCTAGCCACACTCAGGGCACACACAGGAGCCACGCTCTCCTGCAGCTTTGCTCTGGTGCTAGCTAGGCATGTTTTAAAAGATAAAGCTACTTCCGTGGCTTTCGAAAGGCAGGGATGGAAAAGGAAAAGAAAAAAAAAAAAAGACCCTGCAAAGAGACATAATAGACATTTTTCTGGAAGCTATTTTAGCACAGAAAAGGACTGGAAAGCCGGCACATCAGTTTAAAAATGCTCTCAAAAACAGCTGTGCCCAGGTCTGCCTACGTATCTACAAGCTAGGCCCGGGAGCAGGAGTGGCGTCCTTGCTAAAACCTCCCAAGTCAGCTTCTGCTTTTTACAGGCGGCGTTGTTGAGGCCTAGAAAGGGGCAGTGACTTGGCCAAGGTCATAGAACCATAGCTGGGACTCCTGAAAGGTGATTTCTCAGATGACCGTGGGCAAGAGATGCCCAGGGCCCAGATTAGAATTCCAGCAGCTCCTCTCAGAGTAAAGCTGATTCCCAGCTTCTCCGGCTTCTGAGAAAACTCTGCGAGTCACTGGTCCTTGTTTGTACAGGCCTCCATTCAAATACTGATGCTGGCCAGGGTGGCACACGCCTTTAATCCTATCTGACACTGGGGAGGCAGAGGCAGTCAGAGGTCTGTGAGTTCAAGGCCAGTCAGAGCTCCATAATGAAACCCTAGCAGATTAAGTGCCTACTATGTGGCAAAGCAGCCAGGTGCTCCTCCCTCAGCCAGTCAGCAACAGCCAGCCTGAGGCATACAGTGGCAAAACAAGACACTTTGCTTTGAAGGGTGGAAGGCAGAGACAGAGTCAGAGGTTGTCCTCTGACCCACACACAGCATGCACAGGACTGTGCACAGGTATAGACTAATCTTGTTACAGATCAGTTTGACCAATGCAGGTCCCGACCTATTCCACAGGGGGAAGGCCAGAGCAGGCAGCTGTCTCAAGGCCCTCTAATTAGTCTCTAGACTCACGCTAATGAAGGGAAGTAACTTCACTGATGCTTAAGGAAGGTGTGAGGGTCAGGCGAGGATACACGTGGGGTCGGGCAGTCTTAGTAATCAGCTTCATGTTCACTCACCATAGATTCTTGATTTCTCCTAAAGGCCCAGCATTGGCCTTGGGTCCTGAAAGCTCAACATAGAACAAACATGGCTCCAGCCCTTCACTTAAGTGTAAGAGATACATAATGATCAGGAAAAATCCATAGAAGGTGAGAAATGTCGTGAAGGAAGCAGCAGTGGCTACAAGAGAAGGGAAGAGTTGTAACTTGTTGTGGTGAAAGAAAACGCTAATGGGGAGCTGTCACCTACAAGAGGGTTTGAAGCCAACCGTACAGGCGTGACTCTTGAGCGAGGTAACAGAAAGGGAAGGCCTGGTGTGTTAGCTGCCATCAGTGCTACCGTCCATGGCAGTGAAGGGTTTTATAGGGGATAGAGCAGTTCGACTGGGATCTTGCTGGGTGCCCAGAAGAGTTCACCCTGTATCCTAAACGTGAAAGGGATGTCAACAGATGGGAGTAGTGTGATTGCATTTATAAGTAAATCTATTGTCAGGGCTGCTAGGGGGAGAGTGGGCTAGAAGGAACAAGGGTGAAAGGCCATCGAGGAGCTGATTACAGATGTCCTGGGGGAGTTCTTAGCAGCTGACCCAGCAGGACTTTGAAGCTCACTGTAGTAGGTGGAGTGGAAGGAGAAAGGGGGAGGGATGAGGCCTTACTATCGGATTTTGGGTATAAGCCATCAAGTTAGAGAAACAGTGAGAAAGGAATACATTTGGTGGGACTGGAAGGACATTAGGTATGGATATATTGGCTATCCCTTTTTTATAATATTATTTATTTATTTAGTGTGTGTGTGTGTGTGTGTGTGTGTGTGTGTGTGTGTGTGTATACACTGTGGCTATCTTCAGACACACCGTAATAGGCATTAGAAGAGGGCATCAGATCCCATTACAGATGGTTTCAAGCCACCATGTGGTTGCTGAGAATTGAACTCTGGACCTCTGGAAGAGGAAGAGCAGTCAGTGCTTCGCTGAGCCATCTCACCAGCCCGTGTATTGGCTTTTCTTATTGGTTAGGACACAGGTCAGTAAACCATGGCCTACGGGCCAGATCTAGCCCTCCATCTGCCTTCTGTAAATAAAGCTTTATTGGAACACAGCCACACTCATTACGTTCAATATCATCTGTGGCTGTTTTCATGCTACAATATGCCAGTTGAATAATTGTACCAAATATTTATTAGCAGAACCTTTGCAGAAAAAAGTTTGCTGAGCCCTCTTCTAGGACACCCAAGTAAAATTGCCAAGAGACGGGTGAATATGTGACTATAAAAATGTTATTCAAACAGATAAGAGCTGTAGAAATGACTGCAGTTAAGAACACCGGGTGCTTTTCCAGAGGACCCAGGTTCCTAACCCTGGAAGTGAGAGTCCTTCTCTTCAGAATGGTGGCTTCCTTTTCAGACTGCTTAATCTCATTCCAAAGCCGTCTGAGTTCTGCCGGGAGACCACGTCTTCCCTACAAAGGAAGTCCCAAACCCCACCACCGGCACCCCATCTTTTCAGAGCCCTTTCTTCCCCCAAGGTAAATTACCCAGGAAGCCCCCTGAACCATGGAGTCTGGTCATTTCTTGAGCCAGAACTCATGGTGCTATGAGGCTCCTCCCTACACAGAGCATTAATAAACAAAACACACGATTCATTTCTGTCTTTTCCAACCCAGGCACAGCAGGGCTAGGCACCACCATGAAGCAGCTGTCGCTGACAGTCTCTGAGGGTGTTGGACACACTCTGGATGGTCCTACTCAACTCTGAGTGACGCTCTTTCAGCGAACAAAGGGTTAACAGGGTGCCATGTTTGCATAGTAATCTTTCCTGCTCTCATTACAGGCTCTGTCTGTCTGTCTGTCTGTCTGTCTGTCTGTCTGTCTGTCTTTTAAGAAGCAGGCTGAGGGGTTGGGGATTTAGCTCAGTGGTAGAGCGCTTGCCTAGCAAGCGCAAGGCCCTGGGTTCGGTCCCCAGCCCGAAAAAAAGAAAAAAGAAAAAAAAAAAAAAAAGAAGCAGGCTGAGTGCAGGAAGGTGGCAGGCATAATCGCTCTCTCTGAAGTGGCTCAGCTCTCCATGGGGGAGACACAGGGACATTGTCAAAGATGAACAACTTGACTCGGGTGTTATGGGCAGATACACAATTGACAAAACCGTGTTTTATTCCCTGTGGAATTTTTAACCCCATTGCATGCATGGCAAATTGGTTAAGGGTTGAGATCCCCACTCTAGTGGATGGAGCTTGAGTAAGGGCATTGTCCTTGCTGGAAACGTTATCAGAATGGTGAATTATGCTACCATCCTTTGGTTGAGACGCACCTACAGGGTGTAGGGTTTTCTTGGTAAAGTGATGGGATAGCAGGTGGTCACAAAAATTAATGCTCAATCCAGGGCACATTAGAGAGAGAGAAAACACCGTTAAATGTTACTCTGTTCACTGGGCTCACTTTAACTGTTAATTTGACACAGCCTAGAGCTGCCGGAGAAGGAAGTCTCAATTAATGTCTGGACCAGACCAGATTGGTCCATGAGCATGTCTGTGGGGAATGGTCTTAATTGTTAATTGATGTAGGAAGGTCCAGCCCACCATTGGCAGCACCATTCCCTGGGCTGTGTAAGAAAGCTAAGCTGAACATGAACCTGAGTGAGCTAGGAAATAGCATTCCTCCATGGTTTCCTCTTCAGGTCCTTGCTTGAGTTCCTGTCTTGGCCTTCCCTCAATGATAGGCTGCAACTTGTAAGCTGAAATAAACTCCTTTTCTCCCCTAAGATGTTTTTGGTTGATGTGTTTTATACAGCAATAGAAAGGAAACTAGAATACCCATATATGCCCGAAGGAGACTTAAGTCAACGCCCCACAGAGATCCCTGCATGTCTGTGTTACTGAGACCCAGTTTGCAACAGCCAAGCGTTGGTTCCATCTAGGTGCCCATCAGCAGATGAATGGATATACAGTGTCTTGTTCAGGAGTCTTCCTGTCCTCACTGACCCCAGCACAGCAGCTACAGAGGCACGTAGCCATGCCCAAGTTTTTACATGGGTGCTGTGGATCCGAACTCAGGTCCTCATGCTTGTGCAGCAAGCACCTAATACACTGAGCCATCTCGCTGGCCCCTGGTTAATTTTTTGTTACTTTTCTCAGGAAACTAATTGTATCGCATATTTCTTATCTAAGATGTGGTTTCTGTTTCATGTTTTCTTTGATCTACTGACTGCTGCTTGATTTATTTTTTCTGTTTCTACCTTCTTCAACTGAGTGCTGGATACATTGGTTTTGCCTTTTTATCTTCTAAGAAAGGTATTTAAGTAAAAGGTATAAGTTTCCCATTGTTCACATCTCAGCTTTTGTTGAGGTAACGTTTCTATAATTTTAGTCAGAAGAGGGTGCTGGATCCCAGGAACTGATGGTTAGGGATGGTTGTGAGCCCCCGTGTGGGTACTGAAAACCTCATCTGGGTCTTCCGCAAGATCAGTAAGTGCTCTTAACCACGGAACCATCTTCCCATCTTTATTCATTCGTTCCTGGTTGACTTGTCAGTTCCTGATGTGTTAAAGTGTCTTACTTTATTTATGGTTTTGGCCTGTTTTCCCTGCTGCACTGATATTTGTTGATGTTGTTTGTTTAAATGGGGCTTACATAGCCCAGGCTAGCCTGGAATTCACAATGCCCAGCCCCCTGAATGCTGGAATTTCAAATGTGTATAGCCCTTCCTGATTTAGTCTTCCACTTTATTGGCTTTTAACATTTTGTACTCCTGCAGTTTATCAGTGTTCGTGAAAGTTTATATCTGTCACTTCTTCGGAGATGGTGTCATCTGTCAGCAAATGTCTCCCTCTGAGTCTCTTTAATATGTCTTGCTCTGAATTTGTCTTTAATTTGCCGTTAATTTTGCCGCGTTCCTTTCCATTTGCCTGATGACATCTGTTTATTCTTTTTTTTTTTTTTTTTTTTTTTGGTTCTTTTTTTTCCCCGGAGCTGGGGACCGAACCCAGGGCCTTGCGCTTCCTAGGTAAGTGCTCTACCACTGAGCTAAATCCCCAGCCCCAACATCTGTTTATTCTTAACCGTTCCTGTCACTTTGTTTGGAGCGCGTCTATTACGAATGTTATCTACTAGACACATTTGTTTAAAATGGAAACATCAAGTTTTATCTCTCAGGAGGCCGGATGAGATTCTGAGGGCTCTGTTTGGCCCCTGATACTTCGTCCTACAGCTGCCATTTCTACGGTTATTTCTGAGCACCACTGTCGTCCACTCCTGGATCAGATTGTAGTTTAATTAAGTTCTGGTTTTGCTGTTGTTGTTGTTATTCCTTCAGTGGTATGGATTTTCTGCTTTCCCAAATTATAAGAGATGTTAATCAATGAACTTGGCAAAGGGACATGGAAATATCAATTATCTTTCTATAAACCAATAACGAATGCCCCTCCCCCTTTCTGTAAACGAACAACGAATGTCCCTCCTCCATTTCTATAAACCAACAATGAAATGTCCCTTCCCCCCAAAAATTTAGAAGTCTTTCCACAGGCAATAGCACCCAGAAATAGAAGATGAAAGGAATAAATTTAGCCAAGGATATGAGAGAGTTATAAACAGAAAGCTATAAATCCCCCACTGAAATGAACCAAAGACTTGCGCAGTGCAGGAAGGCTGCCCTGTGTGCGGCCATTACAAGATAACGTGACTGCCTAAGAAACTTACCTGTTAATAGAGTTCCTGTCAGACTCATACGTACCTTTTGTTCTAGTTTGTTTTCTCTGTCACTGTGACAAAGACCAGGACCAAAAGCAACTTGGAGAGGAAAGGTTTGCTTGGCTTACAATTTCAGGCTACAATCCATAGCTGAGGAAAGCCAGGGTAGAATGCAAGAAGAAACTGAAGAAAACATGGAGGAATGCTGCTTTCCAGCTTGCTCCCTATGGCTCATGCTCAGTTTTCTTTCTTGTAAAACCGAGGACCACATGCCTAGGGGGTGACACCACCCACAGTGGGCTGGCTCTTCCCACATAGATTATCAACAATCCAGATAATGCCCCACAGGCCAATCTGGTCTGGGCAATCCCTCAGTTGAGACCCCTCTTCCTAGGTGACTGTTAGCTGTGTCAAGGTGACTATTAAAATCTAACCAAGATGTCTTTATTTCCGAAATGAAAGAAATGGGTCTGAAAAATTCATCGGCATTTCCAAGGGCCCTGGGTAGCACCAATAATCTTAAAAGAGGGAAGAGGAATAGATCTCACAGTTGCTAATTTCTTTAAGCACATGTGACATGGTCTTGGCATAAGGACGTGTAGATCAGTGGAATAAATTTGACAGTCCAAGTTAAACTCCTGCATCCACGGCACAATGAGTTTTGGCAGAGGTACCTGGACCACTTAAATGGAAAGAGCAGTCTCTTCAGCAAATGATAGTGGGACAAGTGAACAGTCACATGCAAAATAATGAAGTTGGACTCTCGTGCCATATACCTCGGTACAGCCGTCACGGCTTCGGATTCCTGAATGTGATGTTACAGCCTTGAGCAACAGGAAAGGGGCGAGCTTTACATCATTCAAGTTAAAGTGGAATGACAGACACACAGAGAACCCACCCTGAACGAGGGATGAGAGACTGGAATAGACGTGCCTCTAAAGCAGCGATTCTCAACCCGCAGGTCACGACCCCTTTGGGAGGGTTGAATGACTCTTCCAGAGGGGCTGCGTATCTGATGTCCCGCGTGTCAGATGTTGACATTACAATTCATAACAGTAGAAAATTACAGTTGTGAAGTAGCAACAAAATAATGTTACGGCTGGGGGTCACCACAGCGTGAGGAACTGTATTAAAGGGTCCCAGCATGAGGAAGGTTGAGAACCACGGCTCTAACGATGCAGACGGTCATGAAACACACGCAGAGACAGTCGACATTGGTGCTTAGGAAAACACAAACCAAAGCCACAAGAAAATACTACCATATGCCGCTAGGATGCTTATCACAGAAACATTAAAAATCTTAGCGCCGAGGATGTGGGGACATTGAAACCCTCACGTATTGTCAGTGGGACCATAAGGAGCCACAACCACTGTGGAACGTTCCTTGACCAGTTCTGAAAAGTCAAACAGAAGTACCACATAACCTAGTGGTTCCATTCCTGTGTATATATGGAAAAGACACTCAAACAAATATATATATGTATATATATATGTATGTATATATATATACATATATATACACACACACATACACACACACATACACACACACCACACACACACACACACACACACACACACACACACACACACACACACAATTATTCATGGTTACTCACAGCAGCCAAAGATAGAAAGACACTTAATGCCATCAGCGGATGAATAAACAAATTGGGGCAAATCCACAGTGGACCATGTTAGAGCCGTGAAAAGGAATAGAGTTCTGGTAATTTATAAATCTCAAAACACCTCTACGCTAAATGAACACCATGGGAAATGTATTCTAAGTAGAACATAGATGTACTTGCAAAACATATTGCAATGGCAGGCAGAATAGATAACTTCTTGGAGACAGAGTGAAAACAAGTGTCCGTCCACAGCTAGGGGTGGCAAGGCAAGGGGAGCAGGAAGAAAGTCTACTAGGAATGGCATCGTACTGTGAGATGATAAAAAATACTTAAGAACACAGACAGAGCTGGCATTGGACCTTGCTGTAAATGTACCTATGGCCGCTGAACATTATCTGCGGCCTCAGTAAATACATTGTAACAAATGTATCCAAGCCTCAGATTTCCTTGCAGTCTAAATGATGCCTCGGGGTCAGTCACTTCTCCAGTCAACCCTGGATTGCTCCTCTGCGCCAGTCTTAATCTGAAACCACACTTCCATTTGAGCAAGCCTTCCTGGACAGCCACCAATCTAGACGGACAGACGCCGCAGTGGTTTTCCGCTCAGGGACGTGCCTAGAATCTCTTAGGTTCGTTCCATCCTTGAAGCTCTAACTTTGAGGATCTTTCCAAGGTTGGCTGAACACTTTGGAACTTGTCATTTCATTTTATGGCGGTGACAGAGCTTAGTCTAAGAATTCAGTGGATCGATCACTGATTTAGTGTCTCCTCTGTTGGCTTCACCACCACCCAGAAGCTTGGCCTTCATGTCCTCCGTGCCTCCAGCCTGCAACACTTTAAGTGGGGGCTTCTAAGAGTTTTCGGTTCGTGACCCTTTGCACCCAAGAACATTTCTCAGAATCCCAGTTACATATGTATATAAAATATGTGTACAGATCAAAGTTACTGCTAGTAAATCACTAAGCAAGTTGTTTTAAAACAACCTATTTAATAGTATCATTTATTAAAGACAAAGGCAAAAGTTTGCATACTAATGAGATGGGGTGATACACGAAGAATTGGATCCTGACTGAACAGTTGATTCTGCAGGACAGAGTGTCTTCAGAGTCCTGGAGGTGATGGCTGCTTTTCCTGAGGATGCCACTTTGTGTAAGTTTATAGTAAAGAGCAGATGATGTTTAGGGCCACTTCAGAAATCACTGGAAACTAATACACGGAACGTATACTTGAAGAGGTATTGGGACCCCACCACATTCTTTGTTTTGTTTCTCGGCCACGGTGAAGTTAGACACTTTCCTTCACCATTCATTCCCCATCACGATGTGGAGAATCTCTACCATACCATCAGCCCACAGCAACAAAGCCCAGAGAACATGGACTGAAGTCACAGCCAAAATATATGCTTAGCTACTCCTCCTCCTCCTCCCCCCCTCCTCCTCCTCCTTTTCCTCCTCTTCCTCAAAAAGAAAAAAGAAAAAGAAAAGAAATTGTTGGAAATTCTGCTTTACTCCTAAGTCAAATTCATTGAACGTTTGTTTTTTTTTCAAGTAACTCAATTTAATTACTATTTGTAATTAAACTTTCCAACACAAGATAGCTCAAGTACACTAGATTGATGCTTAAATGCTGAGGAATGAGGGTAGAAAATTGTTAAAGGTCCTTGTTTTCCAGAAATCATTGTGTTTCTGTGGGAGCAGCAGACTGTCCAGTAAGGACGCACACAGTAGTGCTGGGTTTGATCCAAAGCCTTTGAAGCAGTCTTCTCTGGCGCTCTTGGTCTGTCATCACAGTGCAAGGCACATGGGTTGTGTGCTGAGAACCAAGCCCCCTGTGAAGCCATGCAAGGGTCTGCAGTGGAGTCACTCCAGACGACACAGGTGTCAGCTTCTGGAAACATCCAAGACATGCCATGCATTTGATTCCGAGTTACTTTTTTTCTTTCTCTTGCAAGGTCAGACTTCTCTTACTCTTGCCAAGTGTTTTAAGGGTGAGGGTTTGTGACCCACAGTTTAAGAAGCTAGGCATTGGGGTTGAGGGTTTAGCTCAGTTGACAGGACGTTTGCTTGCTATGCCTGCATCTGGGGGTTTCACACCTGTAATCCCAGCACGTGGGGAGGTGGAGGCAGGAGGATGAGAAACCCAAGGTTTACCTCAGCTATGTGGTAAAGTCAAGGCTACATGAGACACTTACAAAACAAAGTATAAAATGAAATAAAATAATGAAATAAGATTCAAAACGCTAGATTTTAAGATCCCTCCTTCTAGAGATTTCAAGGGCGGTCAGCTCTCCTCTGACCCTATAGCTAGTCCCAGGTCATTAGAACGGCCCACGCTCTTCCCTTCCTTGATCTGGATCTGGATCTTCCAGAACTCTTAGGACTCTTAGCCACCTTGGTGCCACTCCCTGGATATTCATGAGGCCCCCACGGTGAGGAGCAGGTAGTCATGCTGAGCAGCAGATCTCTTGCACACCAGGGTCTGGGACAGGGTCTGCACGAGGTGACCTCGTGTGGGGGAATGCTGGCTTCAGACTCATGAAGCCTAACCCAGAGACTCCAACTTCCTCCACTCTCTCAACTCCACCCTCCCTGACTGAGAAAAATGAAGGTGGTAGATGTGTCTTTTCCGAACGGACATATTTAAAGGGAGAGTGTATGGAAATGCCAGAAGCTGAGACAGGCACGTGGTGGGGGCTCAGTGTAAGTGAGCCCCAGGACGAGCTGCTTGGTGCTCAGTGGGATCCGACTACACCCCGAAGAGGCAAGTGTGTGTTTGTGTGCTTATTCTTAAGTGTGCTAATTGCTTCTTTAGAGGAATTGTCATAATCGTGTTATTTCAATATTTTGATACAACACATGCTGATTTTTCTAAAAGGCTTCTGGTCGATTGGGTGCGTTCCAGAGCCTTGAGGCTTGGGTTTGGATAGAAAAGGATGGAATTCTGTGGTCATTTGGCATCCCCTGGTACCCTTTCCTATGTCAGTACAAGTTCTGGATGCCAGAGGACAGGGAAGGAGGGAGCATTGGATAGCATAACACACATAGGTTCCGAGGGACAGTTGGCTTCTGGGAGGGGCAGATGTGGGAACACCTGGGTGAGGCTTGAACCTGGAGCCTGGAGGGGTCCATTGGGGAGCTCACTCATGTACTGTAACTGAGTTCTTTCTTGGTGTCAGTCATTGTTCTAAGTACTGGGAACAACGAGACTTAACTTGAGTCTTTATAGGGCCTGGAGCATCGGGGGAGGGATATGGCTGAAGGTAAAAACTGAACCACAAATGGTTAGAGGAGGCACTAAGCATTATGGGAAACTTGCAAAAGTGTCACCTTTCCAAAGGTGGACTGGACACCTTTCCAAAGGTAATCAGACCGTGACTCTGAACAGAAATGCAGGCCGGGGGACTTTGCATTCTGGGGGTGGGGGGAGTTGTGATATCTGTGGTTGGTTCCACCTAAAGATGCTTGGTCCTCAACCATCTTGGTAATATGGCTGAAGACAGACACTGGTGCACAGTGTGGCACAGTGGGTTAAGGAATCCAGCAGTGAGGGTGCTGACCAGCGAGCTGCTAGTACCAAGTTCTGTGTCTTTAGAGAGGTCCCTTAATCTGGAATTCCACCGAGAGCAGCAAGGGTGGCAGCCCTGAGCTGGCAGTGGCCGGGCCATGTGAGAACTTACAAGTCATGTTTGAGGCTAAGGTCTTGAAAGCAAAGGCAGCTGGGTTGATGGGTGTGTAGCTGAAGAGATCTAAACCAGCGTGGCCACAAATCCGTGGAGCATTACTAACCACGGAAAGATACTGAACCAGCCGAGAGGGTGGATAAGGAAAACACAGTATAGACATATAGCAGTGTAGATAGATACACGGGGGTTTTACTCCTCTGAACAGTGAGGTGATGTCATTTGCAGAAAAAAGATTGGAAGTTAAGTGCATTGTGTTCAATAGCCAGACACAGATATCACCTGTTTTTACTAATATATGATATATATATACACACATACATATGCATGTATATGTTACATGAAAGAAGAAAGGCTAAGCTCTGGAAGGAAAGGAATCAGTAAGGTACAATGATATACCTCTGAAAATTTCATAACAAAACCTATGATTTTTTTTTTTTGCACTGACTAAAATGCTAGCGAGAATGACAAAGCCAGGGTAGCTGTCAGAGCACTGAAGTGGGCGTGGCTCTGTGGGAAGATTCTCTTTAGAAATCATCCTGGCTACAGGAGGGAGTAGAGGGATAAGAGAGGGCTGTGGGGACCAGGAGGTGGCTGTCATCATTGTCCGCGGTAGGGAGGTGGGAGTGGCCTGGGCAGATTTTAAAGGTATTTTGGAGTAGTTCTGTTGGAATTGAGAGGTGAGGGGAAGGGAGGGGCAGGTTTGCGGATGGAGGGTGATGTCATCCAGCACAGTCAGAGGACACAGGTGCAAGGTAGAGGAAGGGAAACTTGGGTATTGCGATGTCCAGCTGCGGCCAGTGCTCAGGGAAGCAGCAAGAAAGGAGGATGGATGTGACACCCTGAGGGCTTTGAACACGAGGTATGTTGAGACCATCTGGAAGGGAGTGTAAGGGGAAAGAGAAGAGAGCTGAGGGCTGACCAGGACAAACTCCAGCATGAGAAGGAAGCCAAGAGAAGATAACAGGTAGACGTGGCCACCTCTTCCAGTCTTCCAGACACCGTACCCATCTGTGTGGTAACTCCATAATAGCCCTGCAGAGGGAGCCAGTGAGCACAAGGCGATGCTGGAGTCTGTGGCTGTAAAAGGCCATCATGGTAATGTCCTTAAATGGTGTCTGAGGAACATGAGGAACATGCCACATGTCCCTGCTCTGTCGTAGCTCGACCCAAACCTCCCTATACTTGTGGCTTCATCCACCAGTCCTTGAGAAGCAGGCACGGTACTAGACTTGCAGGGAATGGGTGTTCAGTTGTGATGCTGGATTCACAGAGAAATACAAAATGTTAAGTCGTGTCCTTTCTCCGTCCACTCTTGCTCTGGGGGAAAGAGCGCAGGATCTCACAAGTGCTGAGCAAACACTGCCACCGGGCTGCCTTCTCAGTCCCATGTGCTACTGTGTGTGGCTCAGGCCTCTCTGTCCTTCTCTGAACATAAGGATATGTGCAGATGCAATACTTCTGTCTCCCTGTCTGCCCTATCCATGCCCAGGCTAACAAAGCCAGGTGTGGGCAGGGACAGACAGGGAGACTGAAGCCAATGCCTCTAACCCCTGTGTGACAGTCCTAGTCAACCAGGCCCAACACTGTACCAAGTGAGAGACAGATCAGGGCTGAGCAGGATTTGTTCTAACGATGCAGGGTGTTCAACAGGGCTATGATCCCAGCACTCAGGGAACTGAGACAGGAGGATTGCTGATAGTTCATGGCCAGCATGGGCTACAGTGTAAACCTGTTCCCAATAGGAAGGGGAGGATGGAGAAAGTAGGATAAAGAGGGAGAGGGCGAATTTGTTATCACCCTGACTAGGTGAAAGGGAGAAGGGCCTTGGAGTCTTTCAGTAGACGCAGGGGAAATAGTTTGATGCAATTAACATTTAAAGAAAATATCCGAGCCACCAAAATGTCTCAGGGGTTAAAAGCACTTGCCACCAGGCTTGATGACCAGAGTTCAATATCTAGAACCCACACAGAGGGAGGACCCTCACAAGTAGTCTTTTGACCTCCACATATGCACCATGGCACACATGTACACACACACACACACACACACACACACACACATACACACACACACACACGTAATTAACAATTTAAAACCCATGTACAATTTTTTTCTTTTCTTTTCTTTTCTTTTTTTTTTTTTTTTTTTTTTGGAGCTGGGGACCGAACCCAGGGCCTTGCGCTTCCTAGGCAAGCACTCTACCGCTGAGCTAAATCCCCAACCCCCATGTACAATTTTTAAAATTCACTCACCCCTTCACCTACTGAAGCATCCTCAGACATGGGCCATAAAGCCAGGGCCCAAAGTGCATGGTTATCATGGCCTATGGTAAAACCTGGGGCAAAGGGAAAGGCAAATTTAGTGCCCACTATGTCTACCAGCTTGTCCCGGGGTCACCTGCCAGCACAGTAAGACTGGAGGTAGCCTCTTGGCTGCTAATCTGTTCCCCTCACCAATGTAAGGACCAAGAGAAGTCCTGGCTCCCCAGGATGTCTAGGAGAAAACTCCGGCTGCCTGGAGCTCCAGTTCTCAGCGCTTCTGATCACCTTGCCTGATTTCTCCTGGGACAAAGTCCTCCTGTGTGAAGTGGGTGGCTGACAGAGTTCTCCGGTAGCCATGGGCCAGATGTGCTGGGAAATCAGGAGAAGGTGCAGGGAAGCCCACCTTCCAGGAGCCCAGGCGCTTGTCTGCAGAGCCTCGGTGGGAGGAAGATTCACTGAGGAGCTGGGCAGGCGTCTGAGTCAGGTCACTAGGCTTTCCGCCTTGCATTGGGGTGATCTCTCTGCCAAGGGTTGGCCATTTTTCCACAGTTGCGGTTACTGATGCTGTTGAATACTTTTGTGGTTTTGAGGCACTGACCCCGCTCCCTGCCCCTCTGTTGTTTTCAGACCTATAACAGCCAGGGCGAGAGCAACGAAGACTATGAGATCCCTCCTATAACACCTCCCAATCTCCCTGAGCCATCCCTCCTGCACCTGGGGGACCACGAAGCCGGTTACCACTCACTGTGTCACGGCCTTGCGCCCAACGGTCTGCTCCCCGCCTACTCGTACCAGGCAATGGATCTCCCGGCCATCATGGTGTCCAACATGCTGGCCCAGGATGGCCACCTGCTGTCAGGACAGCTGCCCACGGTGAGTCTGTCTCCCACATGAGCCCCATGGCTCCAGCAAGGGAGGGCTTGAGGGGAGCTGGTTGGCGAGACTGAGCCAAGGAGCCCTGATCGTGTGCAGGGTCTGAGTTCTGCTGTCTGATTGTGGTGAAGCCGCAGGATACGGGGAAGGCGTGGAGGGAAACTGTTATGTTTACAGCTCTGTTCATAGCGACTTGGGACTGATTTTATTGGTTGTTAATAGTATAATCTAAATTTTATTTCCAGCAGATTTATGGAGATATACATGCTATCAGTTCACACACATAATTTGGGTAACTGCAATCCGTTTGAAATGTGTTCATCCCTCCCCTCCCACGGGAAGAGGCCTCAATCTCATTAGGTCACCATTCCCAACTATCATGCTCAACCCATGATCCAAGACAGCTACCATTACTATCCCTTATTTTGCTTTGTTTTGTTTTGAGACGCTTTGTAGTCCTGGCTAGCTGGCAACTCAGTAAGTAGCCTGGGCTGGCCAGCAACTCACTATGTAGCCCAGGCTGGCCGGCAACTCACTGTGTAGCCCAGGCTAGCCCACTCGCTCTGTTTTTGAAGTCCTGGGATTGCAGGTGTATAGCACCACACCCACTGACCAAAGGTTACCTTCTGCCTCTATCTGTTTGCCTGTCCTGAGTGTTTATTATATAAGTAGCCAGAGGGGAAGGTTACCAAGCTAAAAATTCAAGGGTTGTTGAAAGATAGCAGGCAGATAGCACAGTGGCGGGGAGGGATGTTCCCGATTACAGGACAGGGTTTGCAAAGGGAAGGGGCAGGGCACTAGTGATCTGGTGGAGTCAGCCTGGGATTCCTTTGTTCTGGGGCCAGAGAGTGAGAACCTGCAGCCAGCAGAGCCTGGAGACTGTAGCCCAGGACAGCATGCAGTATCAGGTCCTGAATCCCGTATGAGGGGGTTGTTTTCTTTTTAGCATGATGGCCTGTCTGACCTATCAGGTCCTACAGGAAGTCGGCAGAAGAGGCACTTTAAGGGACTTTCAGCACCGTTCTTAATCAACTGTGCTTCGTGTTTCTATCCCTTCGCAGTTAATATTAGTTAAAACGCTTACATTCATGGCTTCTTCCCCTCATAGTTAATATTAGAGTTAAAACTCCTACATTCATGGCCTAGGTAATGGGGACATGAACGTCAAAGACGGACATAGGCACGGATAGACAAAGGCTTCAGGATGCTTCTTTGCAGGAGCTATGCTGGTGGGTGTCACTGTGGCCCCACCCCGCCTCCATTCCCACACAGTGACTGCTGGCAGCTAACGACAGGCTCAGAGCAAGTGAGTAAATCTCCCCAGGAGAACCATGGCCGAGGACTGACTGGCTACACCAACCACTGGATCTGAGCTGAAGCAACCCTATAGTGTGTCAGATTGGATTACAAGCTCTCCTGAGGCTCTCTCACCTGGCTTCCCTGTCAGAGTCACATGATATTGACCGGATCGAGTTTGCTACCACAATGGCTGCCTGGAAACCTCAGCCCAGTTTGTAGCCTGCTATAAGCAGAGGCAAGAAGACCATGAGTTCATGAACAGGCCAGCCTAAACTAGCCTCATTAATACTTAATTAAGAACTCAGTGGAAATGGACTCTCCACTCTCCAGGAATCTCGATTTTGTTTTTGACCCGCCGGAACAAGGCAGGAGCCCAGTTTCCTCTTCCAACTTGCTAACTGGTTCAGACCCCACAGTCGTGGGCCCTTGCCAACATGAGGACCCAAGTTCGAACCTTCAGAAGCTGTATTAAAAAAATAAAGGCCAGCATGGCGGCAGGTGCTTGTAATCCCAGCACTTGGGAGTCTAACACAAGCATACCTCAGACTGGGGCTGCCTGGTCCGACAGCCATGCCCACTAGGAAAGTTTCAAGCTCATGGGAGACCCTGTCCAAGACAGAAAGTGGGCCGCACCAGTGGTTGTCTCCTGGCCCTCACACATCCATACCGTGGCTAGTCTCCTGGTGCCCTTCCCAAGCTTCCTGGTCATAGCAGCTCTGTTCATGACAAGGCCTGCTGCTGTCCGCTGACCACAGACCTCCCTGAGCTCCCCTTGGAAATGATCGCTTACGTGAGCTCTATGTAAACCAGTCCTTCGATGCTCTCTTTACAGCCGATTCATATTCAGGATGCTTCTCAATGTCTTAGCTCTTCATTGGTCCAGAAGTAAAGGGGTTCGTTCGATTTAATATTCCCTCCGTACTTAACGAAAGATAAGCCTGACCTTGCTACTCGGGGCAGAGTCTCCCCCACCCTGCCCCGAGACAAATGAGAAAGCCAGATTAAGATGGGCTGGGACTGGAGGGTTAGGACTCAAGGGGCCTTGACTACAGAGCTCTTGAATTCCTGGGGACTGCCAGGAGAAAGGGTGTGTGGGTGTGCAATGCCTGCTGTTTGTGTGAAGCGGGATTGTGGAAGCGCCCACTGGCTGTCAAACAGCATGCAGAGGGGCTTGTGAAAGCTTTCTCATATGCTCCTCTCAACCGAGAGAGGCAGGGAGGTAGGATGGAGAGGCGGGAGACTGGGGTTGTGGAAGCATGCACGGCTTCCCCTTTCTGTGGCTGCTCTGGCAAATCACCCCAAACCTGAGGCAGCAGAGATCCGTCCACGCACAACCCTAAAGGTCCAAATATGAGCACGTCACATGAAATCCAGGTTCCGGGGAAGTCAAGCTTCCCCAGGAGGCTCTGGGGTGGCCATCTATACCTTTTCTAGCTTTTAGACACTAGAGGCTTCCCTGGCTTGTGGCTGTGTCTCTCCTTGAACTCTGGTGTCTCTTCTGTCAGGGATAACCACACTGCCCTTCTCACAGACATTTAGGGTGGAATTTCATCTAGAACAATCTCCCAATATCGTGATCCTGAGCCTGAACCTTCTCTGCAAAGACCACTTGCTTCTGTTACGTTGTGTGTGTGTGTGTGTGTGTGTGTGTGTGTAGTATGTGTCCGTGCATGCATGTGCATGTGCCACGGCACACCTGTGGAGGTCAGAGGACAACTTGTAGCAGTCAGTCCTCTCCTTCCTCCATGTGGGTCCCAGGGGTCAAACTCCAGTTGTCAGATTCAGCAGCAAATGGTTTTACCCTCTGAGCCCTCCTCTCACGGGGGGCCATGACTTGATATCTTTAGTGGGAGTGTAGCATTTTCCCCCCTGCCTGCCAGGTTTGAACACATTCTAGGTGGCAGGCATTGCTACATTGAACCCCGAGACTCTCTGATACGAAGAACTCAGCAGTGGTGGTGTTAGGAGATGCTGTGGACCTTTAAGAGGTGGAGCCTACTGGAAGGACCTTAGGGACACAGGGATTGTGGTACCCTGGGTCTCTTTTCTCCCTGGCTACAGATGTGTCCCTTTACTCTCATTCTCCCATCATCCTTTGCCACCCCCAACAGAGGTCCAAAGCCATGTCCCCTCTCCTCTCCTCCCCACACCTCTTACCCCCCTTCCCAGGCTGAGACCTGAACTTTCAGAGCCCTGAGGCCAAAATAATCCTTGGTTGACTTTGTGAGCAGACTCACAAAGACACTCACAAAGATGTTGTTATATTGTTATATTATAATATTGTTATATTGCAATATATTACATTGCTGCAAAGCGGTCCGGCGCAGCCTGCTTCTGAAGAGCGCTATGGCTATTCACTTAGCCATGGGGGTCTATGTATCTGGAGGAGGCCCCTGACTCAAATGGCGGTGGCAATAGCTTCATATATGGGGGCATTGGGCTTTGTGGGGTGGGAATGTGATAAAGGAAACACAATTTCTATGGAGTACCAGGACTCGAATGCCTCACTGGCTTCATCTGCCCAAGGGCATCACTGAGGACATTGACTGGGGCCTTGGGTGCTGGTGGTGGGTCAGCTAAGCCCAGCAGAGCAGGTGACTTTTGGAAACTGCCTAATCTCTCCTATGAATAACTGGGCACAAGACAGACCTGTACTTTGTGAATGAAAATGCTACCTAGTCCTCAAGTCAAACCCCTAGAAGTTACACCCTCCCAAGCCCCTGTGTCTACCTCCCGGTTCTACCAAGCTGCAGGTAGCACAGAGGACACCCAGATGCCAGGTACCTTGGGTCTCGTCTCCACAGACAGAGATGCCCCCGAG
This sequence comes from Rattus norvegicus, assembly GCF_021556685.1. Classification (NCBI taxonomy): domain Eukaryota; kingdom Metazoa; phylum Chordata; class Mammalia; order Rodentia; family Muridae; genus Rattus; species Rattus norvegicus. The sequence goes on from NC_141536.1 coordinate 151,720,505, forward strand.
AAGTCATCTCCGCAGAAGTAGGTGAGACTTTGATCTGTGGTGGCCATTTCATCCATGCCAAGAGCCCCGTAGCTCTGACCCCACCCATAGCTCTGACCTCAGAGGTCATCAATCTCTTCTGGTCCCCTGCTGGATTGCTAGGTCTCACGGGCACGCGGCTCTATCCCTTCTCTCGATGCTGCCAGTTTTATGTACAGTACTGGAACCAGACCCCTTTACAAAATTAAATATGCTCAGGGCTTTCTCCCTCAACTTCCACGTCTTAACTGATTAAACATTCATTTCCAAGACAAAAAGAGTCAATTTAGTATGAAAGCTATATTTTGCCGGTTTAATTTAAAGCACTGCACCTCCATCTGACCTCTATTTTCATAACTCAATAATTTTATCCTATGTTGATTGTTTCATTTTGAGCGAGATATTGTATTTATAAATCAGTCTCTAAAATGCCCAAAGAAAGTCGGAGAGTGGAATTTATTAAGCTGCTCGCGGAGTCTGAGATCACTTCTTCTGGAATTGTCTGGGAGATGGAGTTCAGGGTTGCTGTGTGCTGAGGGGAAGGGGTCTGCCAGGAAGGGGCAGGACATGATGTTCTACTGTGAGGGAAAATTCGGCCCCAGGGAACCAGAGCTGCGGGGGTGGGGGTGGGGGGAGAGTTGTGGGGGACGGACGTGGGTTGTAGGGGAGGGCGGGTGGGTGGAGCGGAACCACAATGGAGTCTGGTGGTCAGGAATCTGGGGCTTTCTCAGGCTGTGACCTTGCAGCACTGAAATGGTGTACTCAGTCCTCAGTACATGGGCAGGACACCAGTGACTAAAACATTCTCCCTTATTTTTGAGACCTCTGTGTTTTGGTGCTTGGTGGAGGTTGGAGGTTGATGTTTAATGTCCTTAATGTTCTTAAGTTACATATTTGTTTGTTTATGTGGATTTGAATGTTTGTTTGCGTGTATGTCTGTGCACCGTGTGTGTGTAGTGCCCCTGGAGGCCAGAAGAGGATGTCAGATCCCCGAGGATTAGAGTTAGAGATGGTTTTGGATCACCGCATAGGTGCCGAGACTCAAACGGAGGTCTTTAGGAAGAGCAGCCAGCACTCTCAACCTCCAAGCTTACTGATTGGCTAGCAGGGTTGGTCAGTGTACCGGGGAACCTCCCATCTCCGCCTTCGGGCGCTGGAATTGTAGGTACAGGGAGCCCCAGCTTTTTATGTGGGCGTCGGGAATACCAATTCATGGCTTCATGCTTACGAAGCACCCACTTTTTGCTCACGAAGCCATTTTTCTAGCCCCTGCTTTGAATCTGTTTGAATTTCTTGGGACTTTAGGTAAGCCAATCCTCCCTCAGCCCCGGCTGGGCTTAGGATCCCAGCTTTGGTGAAATGGCATAACTGCTTGCCAGCCTCGCTGTACCAGACAAGCGTGTGTAGGAGATGGTAGACTTCCTAGTGGCCCTACTACGTACACCAAGAAGTTGGGAGCCTATTAAAACTAAGATCAAGTCTCGGGTGCTGAGTTTCAGACCCTTTGTGCTCAAGTCCCTACTCCAAAGTACTTGTAGAGCTTGGTGGTTTTCCCAGGACACTAGGGCCAGGGGCCAGGCCTGGGGACTCCTAACTCACTTGAAGGGCCTTTGCAGGCCAGTGTCTTGGGGTAGTCTTGGGATAAGTGGGACAGACCGGCTTGCTTTAGATGCTCTCATAAGGGAACCTACACACAGCCTTGGGTTGGCCTGCCTGGGAATGGAGGCCGGACTGCAGGTCCGTAACAGGTCTTCTAACATTCCTCTGCCTTTACATCTGTATGCTGTTCCCTGCCCAGGTTTCTTCCCTCTCTCTGTCCCTCTGGTCCTGTCCCCAGGCTCAGTCTCCCTCTTTGGTGGCCATAGGGTGGAGACACAGGAAGTCTCCCTCGGAGTCTGAGGCACAAAGACCCAAGATCTCCAACTCAAACCTTTGTCTCCGAACACTTCTTAGTGACACGGCAATAGACATGCTCCCCACCCCAAGTCAACTAATTGTTTTTATGATTCTTTTTAAAAATTATTTACTTGTTTTTATTTTATGCACATTGATGTTTTTGCCTGCATGAGTATCTGTGTGACGTGTCTGAACTCCTGGAGTTGGAGTTGCAGGCAGTGGTGAGCTGCCATGTGGGTACTGGGATTTGAACCTGGGTCTTCTGGAAGAGCAGCCAGTGCTCTTATGCTCTAAGCCATCTCTCCTGTTTTCATTATTCTTCATATGCGAATGTTTTCACTTTGTGCTTGCATAGTTAGCTTTGCCTTGTAATAAACCACCACACTATTTACAGGTATAGAACAGTTCACCTTAATTACCTCTCTGGATTCTTACGCTTCATGAACCAGAGTTCTTGAGATTCATGAACTGCCTCTTGTGATTTCTGAGGTGAGCTAACCGTTTGCCTGAGTCCAGTGTCTAGGACAGTCTTACCTCTCAGCACCTGGCCCATGTCACTGGAACCAGGTGCGGTATCTTAGCTATGAGTCTCTCTTCACCAGTACCTAGAGAAAGAGTAGGCCCCAGGGTGCAAATTTTCAAAGTTCTTATTAGCTGCTGATCCTTTGGCCAAAGCCAATCACGTGGTCGGCCCAGAGAGCCAAGCAGCGGAGCAGACCCACCTCATGGATGGAGCAGAGCCATGCAGAAGGAAAGAACTAGAGAGACAGGATGGTGGGCATTTGTGTGACCTGATGTGGTTGGTTTTAACTGTCAAATTGACTCAACCTGGAATCCCCGGGGAAGAGTGTTTCAGTTGGGAACCTGTCTAGATCAGGTTGGCCTGGCCATAGCTGCAGAAGGCTGTCTTGGTTGTTAATTGATGTGAGGAAACCCACCTCTTTGTAGGCACCATGGTTCCCTAGTGAGTAAGCGGGCAGCGCTCATACACTCATTTCTCCCTGTTTGTGATTGTGGTGAGATGAGCTTTTCAAGTCCCTGCCTCAACTTCCCCAAAATGATAGACGGTGGCCCAGTATTATAAATTCCTTTCTTCCCTAACTTACGTTTTGAAAGCGTTGTCCTGGATAGGTTTTTGCTACCTCGATGCTCAATTGGAAAATGCCCCCACCGATGCCTTCGGGGAGCCCATGGGTCTTTCTGGATTAATGATTGATGCAGGCAGACAACTGTGAGTGGTGCCGCCCCTAGGCAGGGGGTCCTGGAGGTTAAAGGAAGCTTGGCTAGTGAGCCATGAGGAAGAAGCCAGTAAACAACACCCCTCTATGGCCTCTGCTTCAGTTCCTGCCTCCAGGTTCCTGCCCATGACTTTCTGGATAGTGGGACTATAAACTTTCCTCACCAAGTTGCTTTTGATCCAAGTGTTTTAGTCCAACAGTAGAAACCTAATTAAGACAGATTATCTATCTATATATCCATCCATCCATCTGTCTGTTTTGTTTGGAGGGAGAGAGAGAAGTTTCCTGTCTGTTTGTCTGACTGTCTGTCTGTCCCTCAGAGGACAGCTTGAGGGAATCCGTCCCCTCCCCTTCCTCCATGTGGGACCTGGGAATCAAATTCAGGTCATAAGGCTTGGCAGTCTGCTGCTATATCCGTTGAGCAGTCCTGCCCCCGCCCCGCCCCACCCCACCCCCAGCCCCACAGTTGCTTTTTTTTTTTTTTTTTGGTTCTTTTTTTCGGAGCTGGGGACCGAACCCAGGGCCTTGCGCTTCCTAGGCAAGTGCTCTACCACTGAGCTAAATCCCAAACCCCCCCACAGTTGCTTTATGTCAGGACAATTTTATCACATGGCCACAGAAATGAGAATAGGACACTTCCTCTTCTCCTTCCCTCCCCTCCCCATCATGGTTGATATCTTGTTTTCTTGATTTGTAACATGTAACACCTTCCAAAAGTCGCAAGCATGGCTTTGTGCTCAGGCTAAGCTCCGTTCAAAACCCAGCTCCCACCTTCGTTTCCACTGGTTTGGGTTCAGAGTCCTGGGCCTCATTCGCTTCATCTGTTCCGTGGAGGTCAGGGCACTCGCCCTGTGGGAACTTGAAAAGGCAGTGGTTGGAGGAATCTTAAGTGGCACACAGTAGGTCCAACCAGTGTAAGCCACTGTGCTTAGAAAAGCATTCCGCTCACGGACCTGGTGTGAGTAGGTGCCACCCCGTCCCTCAGTTCAGCCTGCCTGGCATGCTGGGTATGTGCCAAGTGTCTGGACTGTTCACCAAGGCCAGTCTGCGAGACAGGAGTTGGAAAGCCAAGTGGGAGGCCCTTGAAGGCTGAAGATGGAGGGGTGGGGGCAGCCAGGGGCTGGCAGGATCAAGCACATCCATGATGTCAGGGTGTTGTGATGTCATTCAGGCCTTGGCATTTAAAACCAACACCAGTGACAGCTCTGCTTCTTGTGGAAAGAACAAGGGCCCAAGAAACAACTTGTCTTAGCTCTGTGACAAGGGAAGGCATTGATCACAGTAAAAGCAGGAGGAACCATGTTTTTGCCTCCTATAGGACAGGAGAGGGAGGAAGACCGATTTCCAAAATAGGCCCTAACTGGACAGAAACAGGGCCACTCAGAGGCCCCGCGTTTTCTTGTTACTCACTGGAGTCTGGGTGCAACGCCCCTCCCCCACTTTTTTTTTTGAGAAGCCATAAGCCAAAGAAATGTGTCTTTTTACATTTTATAAAACTCAGGGGAAAAAAATGGCTTTAAACAGCTTTTACTCCCCTGCTATAATTATTTATTTTCAAACACTCCTGCAGGGGACTGCTCCGTCTTCTTATCCCGGACTCCTTTTGCTCATAAATGAACCATCACTTCAATAAATCATTATGAAAACGGAAACTAACACCGGCTCTGAGAGGTTGAAAGATTTATGTAACACATTTATGTCTCCCATTTTCTCATTCTGGTACTCCGCTGCAAAAGCTAAGCTAATAAAAGCTGCTATTAATATTTCTTGTTGCCTAGCAACCCGAGAGCGGGAGTAATAGCTTGGGCTAGAAAAATAGATGACCGATAAGGAAAAATTCAATTCTTTTATTATCTCAGGGGAAATGCCCTTTTACTGGAACATTATGATGTACGAGTGTGAAGTTGAACACAAAAGATTTGTGTGTGAGTGTGTGTTTCTATTTTTAATGAACATCATTTTACCTCCCCTAACTCTGTCTGGGCACTTTTGTTTTCCTTTTCACCCCCACTATCCCATCCCTCATGCTTAATTTAGCAACTAGTGTAGTTAAGAATCTGTCAGTGTTTCTTTTTTTAGTTTAAAAATGGTTTCTGCAAAGGTTTACAACTTGGTCATAAAAATTCACTCCGTGTTAGGACTTGGGCAGTGATAAGCAAGCGTGCGAGCAGCTGGCTCGCACAAATGGATCGCATTGGTCGAGAGATAAGATTCATGGATTTTTTTTTCCCTAAGAAGGAAGGTCAGAATGGAGTAAAGTATGTTTCATTTTTTCCCTCTGTGTTAAAGTTTTCTTTGGAATGCAGGGATGCTGTCTCTTCTGACAATAGTTTGCCCTGTCCTTTGGGAGTGTGTTCAACAAGGGCAAGGTTGGAACATAGTCATTTATTGAGCACCTGCTGTATAAAGCTTGGGTTCATTGCCTCCCAACATTTGTCCAATGTAGAAAGGGAGGCTTAGAAAAAGTTGAGGGCTGAATAAAGTAGCAGTGCGTGCGTGCATGCATACGTGTGTGCGTACGTGCGTGTGTGCGTGCGTGCGTGCGTGCCGTGAGGTCCTTTCTCAACTGTGAGCAGACCGCTGATTTGTTGGGCAGGACTGTTCGCCACAGCCGAGGGGTGTCCTGTGTACTGCCTGCGGACTGTGTTCTCTGTTCCCACACCATTTAGTATTTCCTCTCACACCGCTTTCCAAAAAGCAAAAACAAACCGGTCTCTCCAGGACTAGGGACATAGGCTCAGCCGGCAAAGCTGTAAAGTACTTGCTTAGCAAGTAAGAGAACGCGAGTTTGGTTCGAGAACCCACATTTTAAGGAGTCACGTGTGCCGGGCATGAACCTGTAATCCCAGTTCAGGGAAAGCAAAGACAGGCAGAACCCTGGGGCTCTCTGATCAGCCAGTCTGCCTAGTGAGCTTCTGGTTACTGGGGGACCCTGACTCAAAGATCAGGGATGGGAGGCATATGAAGACTCCAGATTGTCTTCTGACCTCCATTCGCATATGCATGCATTTCTGTTTACACATATGTGCGCACACGCACACACACTAAATAAATCGAATGCAAATTTTAAAAAGGCGTGGCATGAAAATGTTATTTTCCTGACGTCTGTGCTTTCTGGTGTCCCCTTATAGTGTAGGAATGATACTCTTGCCTTTCCCAGTCAAAGAAGCCTTCCAAGAGGAGGGAATTGTGCATAATGGTTCCCAGTTAGAAATGATCTTTGCGGGGTTGGGAATTTAGCTCAGCGGTAGAGCGCTTGCCTAACGAGCGCAAGGCCCTGGGTTCGGTCCCCAGCCCCGAAAAAAAAAAAAGAAAAAAAAAAAGAAATGATCTTTGCCATCCAAGTGACATTTAGCAGCGTGTAGAAACAGTGTGTGAGTGGGTGTAAGTGTGCATGTGTTTGTGTGCATATGTGTGTGACACGAGTCATAGCATGCAGGTGGTAGGTAGGGCATACCTTGCCCAGTATCACCTAGCTGGGCAAAGTAGAGAGCAGAACCTGAAGTCCGGCTTCGGATTCCAAGCCTGGAGCTCTGCGACTCTTTAGACGGGTTAGACTGATTCTTCATTGCTTACAGGGTTGTAGTCAAGCCGTGGGAGATGTAAACACACTCTAGGCTGCTCCCAGTCTGGGGATGGGACACAAGCAGCATCCCTATCTCCAGCTGGCATCCACTTGTCCTTCCCTGTGGATGGCTCACTTCAGCCTCACAACCTCCATGCCAGGCAAGAGCTAGTGAGGACCAGTCACCTAACCGCCATCAAGAACAGACCCACCATAGCTGGCCCACGGGGCACGGCTCATGAGCGTATGGCACCTATGGGGCACACAGAGCACACTTTGGCCGTGTATCTCCTGAGGAAGTTTCTCCACGTGGACGAGTTAGTTTTCTATAGCTGTGCTCAGCTGGTTGGTTTACCACTTACTAAGTGCTTGGCACTCTCATCCTTTCATAGTTGGTATTTCCTTTACTCTTCTACTCTGGAGGGAAGTGCTGCCGTATACATACACACATACACATATACATACACATATACATACATACATACACGTATATGCATATAATATATACATATACAGATATACACGCGTGTGTGTATATATATACACATACATATGTAATATATACATACATATATACATATACACACATATTATGAGATAACAAAGCATGAAGAAGAGAAAAGACTTGGCTAGACAGAAGTCAAAACGGGATGTCAAGGGTCCTTGGCAACCTCCTGGTGAGTGAGTGGAGACTGACTGAGCCTGCTTTATGTACTTAGCTCTTATAGAAGCCTTTCAGGCTCCTGTGGTTACAGGAACTGTGAGATACTCAGAGCTAGACAGTCTCTGGTGCTCCAAGACAAGCAGTGGCCTGGATGAGTGTTGGGAGGACACCTGCTGAGACTTTGGGTGGGGGCAGGGGTAGGGGCGGAGCTGGAGAGATGGCTCTATTGTTTAGAACACCCAGGGCCGGTCCAAAAATGCCCTTGATTCCTGGCACCCACGTCAAGTGGTTCACAACTGCTTCTCAGTAAGGGGAGCATCCAATTTGATTTTCTTGACTCCACCATCTCTTTCCCCCTTACACACACACACACATACACACACACACACACACACACACACACACACACACTGCATACGCTCACAAGACACACATAACTAATAAAATAAGAATGAATATCAAAATAAAAAAATCAAGTGTGGTGATGCACACCTTAAACCTCAGCACTTAGAAAGCAGAGGCAGGTGGATCTCTGTGAGTTCAACGTCTGTAGCAAGTTTCCAGGGTAGGCAGAGATATGCAATGAGACCCTGCCTCAAAAATAAAAACAAACAAAAAAATAAACAATAAACAAAACCACCACCACCACCAAAACCCAGCAGCAACAACAAAAAATTAAAATTAAACTAAAAATCTGGACTAGGGACACGTGGATTGTGGCAGAAGCAGAGACTGTTTATTGAGAGAATATTCCTGATTGTGGAAGAGGGCCAGAAGCTAGGAAAGGTTAGGGACTCAAACAGTCTCCACCTTTTATGGATCTTGTCCACAGCCAGCCCCCTCCCCACCTCCTCCTACTCTTCCTGGCAGGCTCTGTTCCTCACATGTAGCCCGGGAAGGGAGAGGTTTCTAGATATTTTCTCTGCTGCTATCCTTGTTCATCTCGATGTCTCTCTCTCCCCACCCTCTTCTGCCACAGTGGCAAGGAAGGCTCCCTGGATGTGGTGGCTTTAGGACTAGGCCTCTGGGACAGAGAAGAAGAAGGCAGCAGCAAAAGCTGGAGAAAAAAACTTGGCCCTGTAGGGATCTCTCTGTTCAAATCTCCATCCCTCCTGCTGTGACTGTGATGTTTTATGGTTGCTTAGCTGCCCTCTGGAACCGACCCCTCCACCCCCTGCCAGGCTGCTAATCGGAGCTGTGACCCCCTGGCCTTGGAGTGTGCAGAGGCCAGGTGTTTAACAGTCTTCCAGGCGAGATGCCAAGCTCTGAGGCAGAGTGCGAGCTGAGAGCATTCGGGGAGGAATCGCAGCGACATTCGTCAGCTGTGGTTCCGATATTACTGTGTATAATGGCTCTCCCCTCCGAGTGCATATTCAGTACCATGTTTGGGAAGATGAGGTTTTAATGTACCGTCGGCAGAGCTGAGAAGCCATTGACGGCTCTGCAGAGTGTCAGGACCGCATAAAACTTGAGATTTATGGGAGTCGTTTCCCACCCTGCTCCGGCTGGATAATAAAAAGTCTGGCTCGTGTGCTCTTTCCCTCAGCTGTGGCTTTGACCATTTAGAACGTGGAGGAGTCTTTATAAAAGACAGCCAGACAGGCAAAACTCATCTAAATATTAAAGTTCCGGGAGGGAGCTTGGTGCTCCCCGCAAGACTCTCTCAATACATGTTTCCAGGAGCATCTTCTGGTTGGAGACTGGGGTAGACCAGCAGAGGTGCCGTGGCCAAACTGTGGTGGTGTCAGCCAGTGCCATGCCCTTCCCTGGAAGCCCAGAGCCTTGCTGTCCCTGCTTTTCCTGGAGAGTGATCTTGGGCATGTGTCCCCATCAGTCCCTTAGCTTCGAGTGAGATGGAACTGTTATGTCTGAAACCCAGCACCTGGGAATTGGAGGCAGAAGGGTTGGAAGTTGAAGGCCAACCCAAGCCACATGAGATCCTGTTTATTTTATTTTATTAAGACCAGGATGTATATCTCTATGGGTAGTGGGCTGGCCTAACAAGCATTGGGGTCCTGGGTTCAAACCCTAACCCGAATAAACTGGGCATGGTGATACATGCCTGCAGCCCAGGCACTCTGGAGGTAGAGACAAGAAAATCAGAAGTTCGAGGTCATTCTCGGTTATATAGTGAATTCAAGGGCAGCCTGGGCCTGTGAGATCTGGGTCAAAACAGACAAACAAGCAAGTTGGAACTGCTGTTAAACCCTCCATGGTGGCAGTGAGAATCCACTGGGCTAAAGAATGTTCTTGACTCCTGCCTAGCTTTAAGGGTGGAGGGTTGTGGGTTTCTCAAGAAGGTTCATAGAATGAGTGAATGAATGAATGAATGAATGAATGAATGGACTTGGAAACATCCCTAAATGTCACTGCTGCCTGCATCATCACTGCAGAATAAGCCAAAGAGTGACCCTGTTGCTTTCATCACTTCTGTGTGCATGCCAGAAACAGATACCAAGGCCAGGGGTCAGGAAACCTCTGCCCACTTCCCGCCCCTGCCGACAGGAAGGGATGGTGTGAGGCAGGTCACTTCCCCACTGGTCACACTTAGTCTTATGCTGAATGGACATTAGCCACGTGACCATGCAGCTCAAAGGAGTTTGTAAGATGCTGTTGTCCCTAAGGTTGTAGTTCAGAGCCAAGGGTCAGGAAGAGTTCCAAAGGACTAGAAGGGAGCAGATGGTTGTCAGGAGTGGTGTCACCCAACTATGTGAGCTCTCTGGCCAGTTTCCTCATGGGACTGTAGGTTCCCATGTTCTAGGTGCTGTCTAGAGCAGGACTGAAGGGTTCTGCCTGGTCCTTCAGGAAACTCTGGGGTATGAATTAGACCACAGCACTTCTGGGATCTGTACCCCCATGAGAAGTGTGAGTCGGTCTTAATGACAGGCTGGTAGGAGGTAAGCTCACTCGTGGATTGCCTAAAGCTCGTGTGGATTGCCTTGACAAGAGATTCCCCTATGTGTTGGGAATCTAGAGTCGGTTGCAATTTCATTATATCCACAAAATAAGACGGAGGAGACTTGATGCCGTCATCCTGAGTTGTACCACTCAGACACACAGCGTGGATGTCCATCTTTTTAAATGCTTCTGTCCTTCCTGGCAGCTTTGTGTGAGTTCTGATGCACCCATGCACCTAGCCGGACGTCTTTTGACTGAGTCTTTACTCGTGTCCCCTGTGTCTCTATGGTGAGGATTCTTTCAATCTAGCTTCTAAGTTTTCTGCCTGTCACTAGGAAATCAGTGTGGTGGGAAAAGAAGGGCCTGGATGCCTTGCCTGAGCTCTCCCTGTCCCCATAAGGGACCATACAAGTGGCGGGAGTCTGAGCCTTCAAATGGCCTGTGTTCTGTTTACTTTTCTGTGGCCGACTCAGGCTCCAGCTCCATAAAGCCTGGAGTTTGGAAGCTGCGCGCTAAGCTCTCGTCGTCTGCAGGGAAGTCCCAGGTTGAAGCTTCATCCTTTGAGTCCACAGCAGCAGTTACAAGTTCACTTCACAGATGTGATGCTAATCACAGCTGGGCTCGGCTTCCCACACGATGACTGTGTCATTTGCCCTTGGCATAAGGCTGATTGGCATATTTTTAGAAACTCCTCATTTTTCAGCATACTTGTGACATCTGCGGAGATCAATCCAGAGTGTATTCGCGGCATCTTGAGATGATCCAACGGGGGCTCCTTCCTTCATGTATGGAGCTGATGGATTTCTAGATTTACATGTCCTACTTTGTGCTGTGTGTATAGATACATACAAACACATGTGCCTTTGAATATGGGCTGGGCTTTATTCAGGATCGTTAACATTTTATAGTAAGAAGGGCATGTAGCTAAAGGGAACAGTGTGTGTGTGCGTGTGTGTGTGTGTGTGTGTGTGTGTGTGTGTGTGTGTGTGTGTGTGTGCATAGCCATAGGTCAACATTGGTCCTTTTGAATTGCTCTCCAACTTTTTAAAAAATGTATTTTTGTTTGTTTATTTTGTGTGCAGGGAAAGTGTAGCTTGCCCTTTGCTACTTTACAGGTGGTTCTTCCTTCCACCCTTCACCCCTACCACACTTTTAACCCCCTAACACTAAATAGGAGATAAAAAGGATAGATAGGAGCTAGAGAGATGGCTCAGCGGTTAAGAGCACTGACTGCTCTTCCAGAGGTCCTGAGTTCAGTTCCCAGCAACCACATGGTGGCTCACAACCATCTGTAATGGGATCTGATGCCCTCTTCTGGTGTGTCTGAAGACAGCAACAACAGTTTACTCACATGTATGAAATAAACAAATAAATCTTTTTAAAAAAGATAGATAGGAAAGGAAAGAGATCCCTTAATAAAGTCAGTGGTTGGAAAGTGGCAACCTTATCATTAGACTACTTCCTGCTGATTAGGAACATGGGGTTCCTTGGGGCAAGTTTGATCTTCGCGGTCAGGATATCTAATTTGTTCTTGTTATTGTTTCTTCTTTTTGTGTGACTACTTAACTAACCACAACCAACCACCCACTACCAGCCCACCACCTCTCTCAGGACCCTTGCATTTATACACCCTCTTAAAAAGTCCCCAGGGGCTTGGGGATTTAGCTCAGTGGTAGAGCGCTTGCCTAGCAAGCGCAAGGCCCTGGGTTCGATCCCCAACTCCGAAAAAAAAAGAAAAAAAGTTCCCAGAATTTCAAATGTCCCACAATCGCAGAAACTACCTACAGGCAGAAAAACCACACCCCTGCTAGAGCATGAGGCAGCTGCTGTGGACAATCTGGAGCAGCTGCATATCCCACCCTTGGGATTAAAATGAAAACATATTCTTACTATTGTAAGAATATTCTGTGCTTTTTAGAGAAACCAAAATTCCAAAATTGTCACTACATACGTGTCATAGCACCCATGTGCAAGTTAGAGGACAGCTTGCAGGAATATGTTCTCTTCCTCTTCCCTGTGGTTTTGGGGATGGTCCATCACACTTGGTGGGGAATGCCTTCACCCGCTGGGCCTCCGCACTGGCTCTCCACCATATATTTTTTTAGTCTCATTGAACCTGGAGCTCACCGATTCAGCAAGAATCTCCTCCTGTCTTGACCTCCCTCCCATATCGGAGGTCGCGTACCTCAGCTCCTGGCTTTTTCTGTGGATGCTGGGGATTGAGCTTAGCACCTCAGGCTTGCAAGTACTTTACCAACTGAGTCATCTCCACGGGCCTAGTTGTGGTTGTTGTTGCCCTTGTTGTTGCTGCTGCTGTTGTTGTGGTTGCTGTTGCTGCTGCTGCTTTTGTTGTTGTGGTTGTTGTTGTTACTGTTGCTGCTGCTGCTGTTGCTGCTGCTGTTGCTGCTGCTGCTGTTGCTGCTGCTGTTGCTGCTGCTGTTGCTGCTGCTCTTGTTGTTGCTGTTGTTGTTGCTGCTGCTGTTGTTGCTGTTGCTGCTGCTGTTGCTGTTGCTGCTGCTGCTGCTATTGCTGCTGCTGCTGCTGTTGCTGTTGCTGCTGTTGTTACTGTTGCTGCTGCTGCTGTTGTTACTGTTGCTGCTGCTATTGTTGCTGCTGTTGCTGTTGTTGCTGTTACTGCTGTTGTTGCTGTTGCTGCTGCTGCTGTTGCTATTGTTGTTGCTGTTGCTATTGTTGTTGCTGCTGCTGCTGTTGTTGCTGTTACTGCTGTTGTTACTGTTGCTGCTGCTGCTGTTGCTGCTGCTGTTGCTGCTGCTGTTGTTGCTGTTGCTGCTGCTGTTGTTGTTGTTGCTGCTGCTCTTGTTGTGGTGGTTGTTGTTGCTATTGCTGCTGTTGCTGTTTTATGGGCAGCTTTCTCTTACCTCTGTGGCAGGCTTATACCAACTTCATGAGGCAGAGAGCTGATGACCCTGGGATCTTCAGCTACCAGCACTGGTTATTGGTAGCATTGCTTTATTGTTTGCAGCTCTCATGACTGTTATACCCCAGCCAATCTCCTAGTATGGTATGTTTCTGATTTTGACTCTTCCAGAGATCTCTCCATTGCAGGTCCTTCTTCGTTTTTTATTTTATTTTAAGAATTGGCCATCGGAATTATGTTTGGATTGTATTATTTTTCTTTCTCTTAATGTATTCATCCCCCCTTTATGTTTATTAATCTCACCCTCCTTCTGTAGTGGTTTAAATTTTTCATTTTCGATCCTCATGTCCCTTTGTTCATTTACTTGTATTGTTTATTGTTTAATAATAAAGGTTATGGCAGTACATATTTTTTCTGAATATGGCATTGGCTGGCTGTTCCCTATAAATTTTGCAATAAAGTGTTCTTACATCTTTTTCTTCTTTCTTCCCTAGACGTAGCTTTGTGGATTTTATTAAAATGTCATGTTTTCATTGTTTTAAAAATTAAAGAAGAAAGGAAATCTATTAAAACCATGCCACTACCCACAAATAATTTATCAACCTAGCCATTTGCTAAGTATCTTTTCAGTCATTCTCAGGCATTAGACTCACAGGGAACCAACAAAAGACACCTCTTCCTGTACTTTCTGGTCTGTTTTATCAGAGTTGTCCTGTGACCTACCAGTTCTCTGTGGCCTGTGTGACAGACATGCCTCCGTGTGTATGACTGTGGTTGTCTTAGATATTGCTCTACTTCTGTGAAGAGACATATCACAACCATGACAACTCTTATAAAAGAAAGCATCTAATGGGGGGCTTGCTTACAGTTTCAGGGGGTTCAATCATAATCATCATGGCCAGAAGCAGACAGGTATGGCACTGGGGTAGTAGCTGAGAGCTTTACATCATGATCAATGGGCAGGAGGGGGGTGGGGAGACTGGGGCCTGGTATGGGCTTTTGAAACCTCAAAACTCACTTCTAGGGACACACCTCCTCCAACAAGGTCACACCTCCTAAACCCTTTCAACAGCTCCACACACACACACACACCCCTGGCGCCTCAGTATTCAAATATATGAACCCACAGGGCAACTAAGCATTCAAATACATGAGCCAATAGGGAAATGGGGGCCATTCTCATTCAAACCACCACAGTGCCCTCTTTTTAGTAGGACATATAGCATTCCACTGTTTGACGTTCCCTCGTGAACTTGACTTAAACACCTCTTTGTACATATGTGTTGTGTGTGTGTAGGCAAGTGTACGTGTGCAACGGTATGCACACAGAGGTCAGAGAGCAACCTCAGGTGTCCCTCCCTGCCTTCCATCTTGTTGCTTGTCACTGCGGACACCAGGCGGGCTAGCCTGCAAGCTTCAGGGGATAATCTCTTGTCTGCCTTCTATCTGTCAACGCATCTGCTTTACGTAAGTGCTGGGGATTCAAACTCAGGTCCTCGTGCTTGCACAGTGGGCACTTGACTTGCCGGGCTGTGTGTCCAGCCTGTGACCTTGACCTGTCTCCGTATAAGCTCAAGATGGGCCCCACGGGAGTCATGAAAGCAGCTTTGGAGGCTGAAGTCCTGGGAGAAAGGGGATCTGGTCAAGAGAAATCCCGTTCAGCAGGAGTCAAACTGTATCTTGACCTACACACATGGAGATTTGAAGCAGGGGTGACACCATGGAGTCCGCCCCATCTTATACAGGGGGTGAGCTGTTCCTACCCAACAACAGCCTGACTGGGGATGAGTAATACCTTGAGATTAGCGCATGTTGGCTGAGAGGTGTTCTCTAGGGAAAAGGCAGCCTGAACTTAACTAGCCAGCACTCCTAACTGTAGCTGGAGGTGGAATGCCGGCCCCTGCTGCTGCTGCTGCTGCTGCTGCTGCTGCTGCTGCTGCTGCTGCAAGTTTCTGCTGGCTCAGCAATTCCTCACTGGAGCAGTTTGTATCCCAGGAAATATTTGGCAATGATACAGACTTTTTAAGCAATTATATTCTCTCTCTCTCTCTCTCTCTCTCTCTCTCTCTCTCTCTCTCTGTGTGTGTGTGTGTGTGTGTGTGTGTGTGTGTGTGTACATTCCATAGCAGATTAGAGGACAACCTACGTCAGTCAGTTCTCGCCTTCCACCATGTGGAACCCAGGGATTGAACCCAAGACTGTCAGGCTTGGTAGTTAGCGCCTTTACCCTCTGAGCCCTCTCACTGGCCCTGCAGACAGTTCGAATCAGCACAGAGCCTTGTACTGGCTATGCAACACCCCACCACTAAGCCCTAATCCACATTCTACCCTTTATTTGAGACAGAATCTGGCCAAGTTTCCCAGTCTAGTCTTGAACTCCTACTTGCAAAACTCCTACATCATCTTCCTAGGCCCCCAGGGCTATAGATCTGCACTCCCAGGCCTCACTTAGAGTTAGGGCTTGATTGTCATGACTGGAGTTGGCAGAGGCTGTGGGGTGATGCTAGCTCTCTTCCCCACTCTAAGCAAGTGCTCTGCCATTGATCTCTATGACCAGCTCAACTTATCATTTCCATGTGTGTGGCAAGGGGGTGGGGGGCTTGGAACTTTAAAACTCCTTGCAATGGCTCTCTGGTTTTCGTCTGCTCAAATTCTGCATCCCCATCTCCCTTGAGTTTTATTCAAGTCTCTCTGGCAACTGCCCTTGATTTGGTTTCTCATGGCTCCAGGTTACTGAGCTATGCAACCAGTTCTTAACCTTGCCCCCACCCCTTCACCTCCCACCCCCACCACCCAGTCATCAACCTTTGACGCAATTACTTTCTCATCCTTGCCCAAACACTCAATTCATTAGCCCCAGGACGTGCTCTCTGGTTTAGCTCTCGTCTTGGTCAGTGAGGTCCACTGTAAACATGGGAAGCCCCAGGCTCAGACCGAGGCTTCCTCCTCTTATCTACACTTGAGTACATCATCGTCTCAGCTGGGTTTGCGGTTCTGAGTGTCCTATGTGTGCTGATAACTACTGTGTTTTAGTCCCGCTCATCTCTCCAAGTGTCTAACCCCCCTGGCCAAAGGCCTGGCAGCTCCTCTGTCCCTGCTCATCCACTGCCCCTGGTCACCATCCCCGGCCACACACCTACCTCCCCATATCAATGTGTGCCCGACTGCAGGCTCTTGGCTCATCTGCTGCCTTTGCTCTCAGCACTCCTCCATGCTGTCTGCACGCCTGCTCACACACCTCTCTCACATCTTAGAGGGAAGCCAAATGTCCCTTTCTACACGAGGCCTTGTCTGGCCACCCTTTCCAAGATGGCCTCCCATCCCCACCTCACACTTCTTACTCTTACTTCCTGTCTGATCTTCTTCCATGACACTTGGCGCTATTTGAAAGACAGCACACTTAGAGATGTGTTTTGTGTGGTTTTGGTCTTCCGCATGGGAATACAGAAACTCTGAGAACAGGAAGTAGGTCTCTCTCCCTGACTGCCACAGTGCCCAGTACATGGGGCACATGCCATAAGAGTTTATTAACAGGTCCGAATGGGTAGCAGGATAGAAGGCAGTACCTTTCGTAATCATTGCCAAGTAACTAGTTAGTAAGGTTGGTAAGGATGACCAGGGAAGCTGAAGTATCTAGCAGTGTCTTCCTGTTCACCACACTATCTCGTCTATACTGCTTGATGTCTACACGACCATCTGAGATCATCCCACTCACCGGAAAGACAACTGAGGGTTTGGGAAGCCACCCGGGGACTTCCCATGACATCCAGGATGTTCATGGCTTGGGAGGCCCTAATGCATGTGACAGGAGCAGGGACATGGGGATGAAGGAGTGGGAACCCAGGTTTTGAAGGAGTGCAGGTAACCTGTTGCCTGGACTAGCATCTTGTAACCTAGCAACATCCGGCCACTGACCATGGATGCTGGGAGGCAGCCATGTGCTTCATCCACCTGCTGAGCCTTGTCCTCCAGGCCAAGTCTCCCCAGATGTCCTTTGCTAATTAATTTGTGGCCAGTTAGGCAGCAGGAATCACCCCAGAACACCAAGTCCTGCCTGTGCCTGAGATCCACTATATGTCTTCAGGACAATCTTGACTCTCCATGGCCTGGGCCTCCCTCCACCCTCTTTGGGAGTGAAGCCACTGAGCCCCATCCCTGTAGCCCCTGAAAGCCCAGAGAGGCTTTCAGGACTCCCTCCCTCCTGCCTTCCCCACTCCGAGCACTTCAGGCGCAGCTTAACCAGGCAGTACACTCCTCTTTCCTCGAGAGTTCATAAAAACACGAAAACATAGGCGAGGATGCAAAATATTGAGCAGCAAGACAGTAAAACACAGCACTGTTTGCTGTGCTCGTTGAATATTCATGAGCTGACTGTTTAAATTACAGTTCACAACTGTTGCCGGGGCCTGATGAATAATTTAAACAAGGGTGGCCAAAGAGATTTCAACACTGCATTAGCAGACTGCTCAGGATCAGCCACAGAGAATTTATAATTAGCTCAGAGTACCCGGTAATAAATTCTTTGGAAAGATGGTTTTAATTAGCGCATGTGCTAATTTAGAATGTAGACTGTTTGGTGCGAAGGTGGAGGGGATTAGATTACTCTGGCCTTTCCCTGGGCTTCCCTGTCATGTTAGGGTCTCACCTCTGGCAGGAAGCACTGAGTAGAGCAGAGCCCACCCTGAGCCCACCACCAAACTCTGAAGATCCACTCCTTGATCCTCTCCTGCTCCAGCATCCGCATTCTAACTCCGACAGCTCTGTCAGGGACCACCAGCATGTGCAGCTGCCTTTAAACTGGCCTCCTGCCTGAGTATCTGCTGCTCCCGTCCTGCTCATGGCTTAGCCAATGCTAACCTTCCTAAGTACAGATCTAGTTCCTTCTCTGCCCTTACTTGAGGGAATCCAGAGACAGGAAGTCAGAGGATACTGCTAGCTGATGTGGTGTAGTGGGTAGGTACTTGGGGCGAGTGGGGCATCCGTGGCAGACAGAGCCACATAGGTGACAGTGAGGAGCGTTCACCGAGGGACTGCCAGGGAGAAGGAAGTCAAAGCTGGAATCCAGCTGTGACGTCCCCATAGCTGAGCACACATGCGTCCACTCCAATGAAGGTGTGGTGACACTTGTGACAAGGTGCCTGAAAGGCATGATAGTGTACGTGACGGGGGGTCATGGGGCCCAGGATTAGGTAATAGAGTCAGGGCCTCCCAGAGGCAAGAACGTTTGAGCAGAGCATTAAAAACTGAGGAGGAAACTGGAGAGAAGAGCACTGGCTCTTCCAGAGGACTTGAGTTCAATCCCTGGCACCCACATGGTGACTCACAACCATCTATAGCTCTAGTCTTTGGAGATCCAATGTCTTATTCTGCGCCCTCTTCTGGCCTCTGTGAGCACTGCATGCATATGGCACACACACATGCAGACAAAACACCCATTTGTGTGAAATAATAAAATAACGTTAAAAGATTTTTTTCCAGTTTTTGTGAGACAGGGTTTCTCTGGGTAGCCTTGACTGACCTGTAACTTGTTCTATAGACCAGGCTGGCCTTGAACTCAGAGATCCGCCTGCCTCTTCCTCCTGAGTGGTGGGATTAAAAGCGTACAAATGCTCAAGTTTAGAAACATGTGAAAACATCTAGCGTAGACTGGTCACTTTTGATTATCAGCACCACTACCACCACCTGTGGCCAACAACAGCTTTCTTCTTCCTCAGAACATCCCTGCCCATCAAATCTGCCCCTGGAGCCTCTTGATCCCACCTCTTATTTATTTATTAAGCTGAGCCTTTCTTTACTCACATACCTCCCAGGATTCCCTGTTTCTTAGTGACCTACCCCTTTTGACTCTTCCAACTTCATTCCTTCTGTGACCCCAGAGAGCAAGAGGGAGCTCACAGCTCCTATGGCTCTTGAAATGTCTCTGAACATCAATCAAAATGTGTGGACGCACACACACATGCATACACACACGCACACACACGCACACACACACACACACACACACACGCACATACTCATACATCTTCTGTGATCATAGAAGTTCTGACGTGGCTAGTCACTGTCACTGACTGTTCAGCAGTTCCCTCCCATTTTTCAAAGACACAGAAAGATAAGTCACAACGATTAATCAAAGCCAGACAGGTGACTATGCTGGCTTCCCGTGGTGTAAAAGAGAAGACCCAAACCTTACGGACAACATTGCAACCACAGGTGAGGAGACGCTGTCAGGCCAGCCAACCCACACCAGCCCCTTCTGCGCTCCAGAGTGAGAAGAGCTGATGTAAGGCTCAGACTCACCAGGGATGAGCCTGGCCCTGCCTCATACAGACCACATACAGGTACAGCGGACCTCATATGCCAGAGTGAGGTGCCCTTGCCTATCTGCCATGCTTAAGCCTCAGCAGCATTGGGTCTGGGGTCATTAAAAGGGCTGCCCAAGAATGTAGATGAGGGGTTGGGGATTTAGCTCAGTGGTAGAGCGCTTGCCTAGGAAGCGCAAGGCCCTGGGTTCGGTCCCCAGCTCCGAAAAAAATAACCAAAAAAAAAAAAAAAAAGAATGTAGATGAAAACCCAGATCAGAGAGTCAAGGTCACAGTCCCACCTCCCACTTCCCTATAAGTCGGTCAGATCTGACACCTTCCAGAAGCCCCAGACCAGCCTCACAGCCCCAGACCCACCACACAGTGCTTCTGCTTCCCCACAGCAGTAACACTGCCCTGGTTAGAAACCCTGGTAGCCTCTGGTTTGTCAAATCCATTGCTATGTGCCTGACTGACAGGTTGGCCACAACCTTCTTCCAGAAACTTCCCTTTCTGTGCCTCTGTGTTACGCACTTCCGGTGTGCCACCCATTCACGCCCCCTTTGTATGTCTCCTCTCTGCTTCTCCCCCAGCTGGCTCTCAGACCCTCCTCTCTGGGAGGGTCAGCTCAGCTCAGCTCACCACTGTTGCCTGCTCTCAGCGGCCAACAGGTCTACTGGACACTTGCAGTTCCTCAGGACTCAGGTGTGATATTCAGGGCTCACCAGTCCTGCCCTGCTTGGCCCTCTAGCTCTTCTTTACCCCGACTCTGCTCCCCCTAACCCCACTGTCCACTACTCAGAGCAGGACCCTGCTGATCTCCTAGTCTGGCCCATTGGACACTCTACCTTACAACCTTTTGGTGTGTATAGAGCAGGGTGTGGGGTTAACTCCATGAGGCAGGCGTCAACTGTGTGTTACTCTAACTCCCTGATGGCTCCACACGGTGCCTGGTACAGATCGAATGATACGAACAGACACGATGACTGTCCTATATGCAGCAATGGGGGTGGGACAAGCACTCAGGAGTGACAGATATGAAAAGACAGAAAACCAAGGTCAGTGAGATGGTCTAGGGCACCTCTAGAATACATGCTTGGTTCTCGCTGACCTTCATGCTCTGCCAGGTGTTGGCCAGGAGTCAGGGATCAAAGCAAAGGTCTTAACTAGGTGTAGTTTACGCCAGGACAATGAAGAAAGCTAATAAATATTGCACACACTGTTAGCAGGTGCTTTGGAGAGAAGACAACAGCAGCCTAAGGGGCTAGGAGTTTCTGTCCGCTCTTCAGTGTGCATTGGGGACCCAGGCTGGAACGCAGTGTTGCTTGGCCAGGAAAAGCCTCCTGGGGGACTTGAGGCTTGAACCGGGTCTCCCAGTTGTGAGGAAGTAAGCAGGCTGAGTACTCCTCTCTCTGAGGAAGAGCAGTGCAGACTGGGGCTTAACATGCTGTCCACACCCAGCGTGAGTGACTTCGGAAGTGGCTGCTCTGTATTCTAAACTTTCCTGTTGCTTTAGCTTCCGCAGTCCAGTTACAACAACCAAAAATGTCAACAAATTCCTGCAGGACACAAAAATGCACCTAATTCTACCTGGCTCAGAAGCAAGAGCCCACTCGAATATTTAAGGAGCAGTAATGAAGGGGGTGGTGAAGTAGGGGGGGCACTGGGGGGATGACGAGTGGGAGGAGAGCAGTAGGAATGAGACCAGAGAGGTACCGGGCTTTGGGGTGTAAGGCTGTGGTGGGAACTGTAGCTTAGGGAGGACTTTGGTTCTTAGTTGCGATCAAGTAGAGAGCTAGCGCAGGCTCTGTACTGAGGAGGCCTGCAACCCAGAGATGGAAGTCAAGGATCAGGCAGGCCCCCATTCCACCCTCAACAGAAACCTCCCATCCCCAGCGGAGGCTGCCAAGCAGCTCAGCTGCCTGTTTGCAAACCTTTCTTCAAAGACAAAAACAGCCCTGAAGGGGACAAATGGCTTTCGATTCACAACCTCCCTGCTGGGCCTTCATATTCATAACAAGATGATCCGTCTAACTGGGAATGGGCTGTTGCATTAAAGGATAAATTAGTGAGACTCTTAACTCAATAATTAAAACTGCGATGGCGCTTGGCCTGCAGGGATAATGTACTATTATTATAGTCGTTTGTTTCAATTAAATGCTTGCTGGTTTTACAATAGCAGCTGGGCACCTGTGCACCCAAGTAATAACTCTGAACAAGACATCTACATTTCAGGAGGAATTTGTCAGCCTGCAAAGGATCTCCCGCCAAGCATGAAAGTTTATTAGAAATACTTGCCAACGAGGCTTGCCAGCAAGGGGCAGGCACTGGGGGAGGCTTGCTATTGGCTCTCTCTTTTCTCTGGCACGAGGGCTCTGTGTGTGTGTGTGTGTGTGTGTGTGTGTGTGTGTGTGTGTGTGTGTGTGTGTGTGTGTATGTATGTAAAAGGAGGCTAATTTTCAAACATTTTGGCCTCTTAAGCCTATGGATATTTCAGAGAGTGGAACGCACGTGGGAAAGGTGATGTGGGTGACTTAGGACTTTTTAATTGTGACATCCCATAGCAGTGATTCCAAGGATGACAGACTTCAAGGCTGACCCAGCCCAATCTATCAACTTCAAAGCATGCTGGGTACCTGTGAGGATGTCACCCAGCAAAAGTGTCCTCGTAGATGTGGTTAAGCAGAGGAGACCTTGGCTGGAGGGGGCTGTGGGCAGTCAGACCCTCCGGGGAAACGGACTCATCGAGGAGACACGACCTTTAAACCCCACTCGGCTTTGCACAAGCACCCACAAGAAAAGAGGTAGCCGCGGGATAGGGCAGCCATCAGCAGAGGCAGTTCCAGAGTGAGCTGTTAGAAGCCAGCATGCTCGGCAACAAGGAAACAGAGTATTAAGGTTCTGAAGTAGCCTTGGCCACATACCAGAGCATTCCCTACCAGGGCCACCCACTTTCTGTTTCCAAGAGAGGCTGTAGCTTGAGGTCAGAGCTAGAACCCCAGCCCTGGCCAGGGCAGGGCTCAGCTCACGAGAGTTTGTAGCAGGTCTTTGCTCTGATATGAGGAGCAGGAGGATAGACTGGGGATTACAGCTAAAGACACAGGCCTAGGAGCTACCCAGACCTTGATGTGACTCTTAGCACTAAGTGACCTTGAACAGTGACTGTCCATTCTATGCCTGCATTGCCACATCTGTAAAGTACAAGACAGAGCAGACTCGCCTTCTGGGACAGGGTGAGAATTCAGTATGAGGAGCAGGCTGCTGCCTGTCAAGCGGGGACTGCCAAGCGAGGTACCTCTGTTATTTTTATCAATGGTATTCAATTAATAGGGAGGTTGGCACTATATAGCCATGTGCTGAAGGCCTCCAGGTCTTCTTATTGGCACACAGCCCCAGACAGTCATTTGCCTGTCACCTGTAGCTGCCTTTCTGCTACAGCAGAAAGGTTACAACAAACAGATTCCTTCTGCCCTCCAAAGCCAAAATATGTAATATCTGACCATTCGCTGGGTCCTGGTACAAACCAATGTGATAACTGTTTGTGAAGCAACAGCCCTGGGCTGAACTTCATACTGTCATGTGTATCATGACAGAAGTCTCCCTCCTGGCTACTCTCCCTCACTTCCAGAGCCTTGTTCCAACTCACAACATGAGCGAGTTCATGGGAGAGGAAGAGGGGAAACTTCTGGATGGGATACTTATATGATTTGCTCTGTAGAACGTTACCTCATTTGGATTCACACAGCTCCCTGCCCCAAAGAGCAGGCTCAATGTCACCCTATCTCCCTGACAGAGCTGCTGGGGTCTATGTGGGCACAGAGGATCCCAGGCAACAGGCAGGTGGGGTTCTGACTTGCCTCTTTCCTAGTGGTGGGATTCTGAGATAGTTGTTGCCTGAGTACAGGCTCCACCACCCCAAGTTTCAGGGGCTTCAGAGTAAGTTGGGAGGAGAATGTGTGTCCATTAGAGAGTCATTCACAAGTTCCCAACATAGCCCCCTCTGTGCCTAGTTCCTGCACGTAGATGGCGCACATGTGCCCACACATGCGCAATGGGACAGCAAACATAGCAAGGGCTTGCTAGTATAATGCTACTGTGACCGATCTCTCTAGATAAAGGTGCTAATGTCCCATTGCTACCGGAGACCGTCAAGGAATTATAAAATAAAAATGCTGGCCAGTAGCTTCTAGCCCCATTTTGGTTTCCAATGTGGCTCTGAATCTAAGGAACTTCAGAACCCAATTGCACCCAGGAAACGGCTTGCGTGACAGAATTTAACAGAAAGGAGCGTCTGTAGTTTATGTGGGGGGAAAAAGGACAGCTCAATCCCTTGTTCTCCTCTGAGGAGAGGCAGGATGGGATTCAGTTCTGCGGATTGGCAGAAGCTGAGAAGAGGTGTGATTTCTCACTGTCGCTAGCAGGGGTGCTCCCAGCACCAAGCACACTCCCTGGAGACTGCAGCTGGGCATGTGTGAAAAGCTCTCTACAACCCTGAGATCTATTAAGTCTATGTTTGTGAGGCTGCCGCCTCCCTCCTGCTACTCTGCCTGGGCCTGCTGGAGAGGGTGCGGTGTGGCTACAGGCTGGCCATATGTTTGCATGCGGGAGCAGAAGGGGACCTCATGCTCTGGCTAGCATCTCTTCAGCAAGGTTGTGCCAGCCAGGCCCTCACCCTGATAAACATCTCCCCACAGTGAGCCACCAAGGGCCCAGAGCAGGATCTGGGAGAGGGGCAGCTGAGGGCTGGGGACTGGGCCATAAGTGGAGTTCTGGAAGGTCCATGACAGAGGAAAACTCTTATCCAGAGAGAAGCTCTCATGACTCCAGAGAGTTCTGCATCAGTCAAGCCACAGTGGGGTCCGCTGCTGGTCAGGTATAGGCATTGCTGGGGCAGTTCCTATATAGCCAGTGGCACCTCTCTAAATAAGGAGACAGGTGCCAGTGTCCTCAACACGAGAGACAAGGACATTGGCATGAGACAGGGGCTCAGGCCTGACCATACAAAGCCTCTGACACCAGGTAGTCTCCAGCAGCTGGCCTCTAATTGGGGCATCTTTTTCACTTTGGGGAGTTAGGACTGAGTTCATGAAGTGCCCTAGAAAGTCTAGGATGCTTGGTGGCCATGCTCATGTCTTACTGGTTTGTAGCTACATATTGTCCCTGTAGAAAGTCCCATGCCCCTGACCGACTGTGAGGACTTCAGGACTGTCTTCCCTAATGTTGAGCACTGAAACCATGCCAACTGAGAAGCCCTGAAAGGCCTGCCAGTGTTTGCAGAGGAAGCCATGGCAAAGCACAAGCGAGCTCTGGGGTGAGATGGACAGCTTCCCAGACATGCTGTTTGCTGTGCGCCACACACAGACTTTTGAGGAATGCCAGGGAAACCTCTGGATGGTTATGACAATCTCTAGGTTGGAACATAGTCGGTGGCAGGCAAGAGTATATATAGTAATCCGAGCCCATGCCAAGATGCTCCCCGAGAAATCATATCATGTGACAGACCTGATATAAGGGAGGTTTATTTGGGGGAGTAGAGGGGAGTAAGAACCTGGGGAAGAGGTGAGGCAGGCAGGAGCAGAGCCAGGAGGGCAGAGAAGGGAGACAGAGGAGGACAGCTAGGAACACTTGGGAACAGAGGAAGAGAGAGGGGGAGGAAGAGAGGGAGAGAGGGAGGAGAGAGAAGGGAGGACAGAGGGAGGGGGAGAGGGGGGAGAAAGAGAAAGGAGGAGGAAGTAGTAAGCAGTCTTTTTGTGCACTACTCTATGCCCCACCCACACCTGGCGGGAGGCAGTGGCGGCAGGCAATGGTGGCAGGCAATGGCGGCAGGCAATGGCGGCAGGCAATGGCGGCCGGCAATGGCGGCAGGCAATGGCGGCAGGCAATGGCGGCAGGCAATGGCGGCAGGCAATGGCGGCAGGCAATGGCGGCAGGCGATGACCTAAGCTGTTGCTGGGTCCCTGGGAGGAGCCTAGTGGCATCACATGTAAGCTAACGGGTTGCCTTCGGAGGACCCCACTGGGTCCTCCCAGTGGGATTCAGGGGGAGCCTTTCTAACAAACTGTCCACGTGACAGGAAGTTTCAGAATCCGGAGAGGGTGCTCAGGTAAGTAAGTGACACTTGCATTTAAAGACCAGATCAGACTCAGACTCTGAGACCAACACAGAAATGATAGATACACAAAGGCCAACGGCTCGAGGCAGGGGCTGGGGTGGGAGCGGGGGGGGGTGGGGTGGGGGTGAGGGAGTGTTCTTCTGAACTCCAAACTCAACATACCGGATGAGAAAGCTTAATGGTCTAGCAAGCGTTTTATTGGGGGAGAGGGGGGATGAGGGGGAGTTTCAGAAAAAATAAAAGCAACAAATAAATAGTGGTAGAAAGTGTCACTCATGTGAAGAAGCAGAAAATGCCCCGCTCAAAAGAATCTATGAAGTATCAGTGACATAAGAACGTTTATGCCATGGGTATAGATCATGGGTCATTTTTAATTTTCTAATCTCAAAGAACCTTTAAAGTTTAAAAAGTCATTATTGGGCTGGAGAGATGGCTCAGCGGTTAAGAGCACTGATTGCTCTTCCTGAGGTCCTGAGTTCAAACCCAGCAACCACATGGTGGCTCACAGCCATCTGTAATGAGATCTGATGCCCTCTTCTGGTGTGTCTGGAGACAGCTACAGTGTACTCATATATAATAAATAAATCTTTAAAAAAAAAAGTCATTATTGAGGCTGGGTGATGGCTCAGCTGGTGCACTATTTGCCTTGCAAGCACAAGGACCTTATTTCCAACCCCAGAGCCAATAGTTTAAAAAAAAGAAAGAAAGAAAAAGGCTAGAGTGTGGTAGTGACACGCACCTACAATCCCAGTGCAGGGGAGGCAGAGACGGGTGAATCTTGGCTAGCTTAGCCTCTCTATAAAAGATGGACAGCATCTGAGACGTGACCCCTAAAGTTGCCCCCCCCTCTCTCTCTATCCCCCACATGCACATATACATGCACGCACATGGATACATACACACATGCACATGCATGTACACCAAGCTGTTACTTACTGTCAGATTATCAGACAATTTAGATTTATCATGGAGAGCAGGAGGCAAATGAAAACTTGTTTGCATCTTCGTTTTGAGGCAGGGTCTCACTGTGTAGCCCTAGCTGGCTTGGAACTCTCGAGAAGACCAGACTGGCTTCAGACTCTGAGATCAACCTGCTTCTGCTTCCCAGGTGCTCAGGTTAAAGGTGTGTGCCACCATGCCTGGTGCACAGAACAGTTTTAAAACAACAGTAAAGGGTAGAAGGACCTGGCCTATAAATCCTGGGTGACTTGTGGGAAGGAGAGGCATGTGAGAGAGTTTGCACTCAACGTGCAAGAATGGCCAAGAGTGCTTTATGTATCCAGGGCCAGACAAGGGGTGTTTGGGAAGGAGGAGATAGAGGCTGATTCCGTCTGTGGCTTCCGTGGCTACAGAAATGATGAGGCCATGTGCTGTTTTGGTAAAATCAGGGCAAGATTTGGGGAGGAATGAGACTTGTTTATTTCCTATGGTCTTATGTGTTTCTGGGAAGGGGGTGCCAATCAGGTGGCTATGTGGAGTCTGGAGTTAGCCTGGAGATGGGGGTCCTGTCTTTGGCATCATCTCATGTGAAATCCCATGTGATCCAATTAAACCATGGAGA
This sequence comes from Rattus norvegicus, assembly GCF_021556685.1. Taxonomy (NCBI): domain Eukaryota; kingdom Metazoa; phylum Chordata; class Mammalia; order Rodentia; family Muridae; genus Rattus; species Rattus norvegicus. The sequence goes on from NC_141536.1 coordinate 151,747,634, forward strand.
TGCCAGCCACTCCTGCATCCCAGACTCCCCAGAACACGTCCCGCGTGAGTTGCGTATTCTGCTTTGACAAGCCTCTGTGATCACCCTTCTGTATCAGCTCTGCTTTTGACAAGATAAACGCTACCAGAGCCAGTTCAGCTCCCCCTCAACTCTCAGAAATCACCTCCACTCCGTTGCCTTCATTCTCCCACGCTTAGCACGTCAGAGCAATGCCACACGTTTACATGTGGAGTTAAGGGTCCAGGGCTGCCCGTGTCCTTCATCCACCCACACTGGGGAGTGAGGCACTCGCTCGTCATTCACTCTGACTTGAGAAGAATTCCTTTATCTGAATAAGCCATTTTCATTTTCCTCAGCCTGGTAAGCCCTTAAAATAGTTCCAGTGGTTCTGGAGTTTAAAATTCTGTTTCATCATTGCTGAACAATTTTCTAAAAGTAACACAACGACCCTCGTACAAGTATAACATGCAAACATATTAAAAACCACACTTAGCTGGTCATTAATGAGGAAGCCAGTAAGCTATGACACTCAGTTCAGAGGAGAATCTGAAAAAATAGACACACACCTAAAGCAGGGATGCTGGAATTAGTTAACTAAGACTAGAAAACTGGTTGATGTCATAGAGCAATTGAATTTGATGTTTAGAGTTATCTTTTCTATAGTACAGGACCCATTACATCTCTACCGGGAAATTTTATTTGTGTTTTGATGGATAAGAATCAGTTGTTGTCCACTTGACCCTCATCCACTGTTGGTATTACAGTTTGGATCTTAAAAATATCTTTCAAAGTCCCATTAACAGAAAAATGGATAGCCAAATGTGGCATGTTCATACAACGGAATATTATTCAGCCTTAAAAAGGGAAAGAAGGGGCTGCAGAGATGGCTCAGTGGTTAAGAGCACTGCTCTTCCAGAGGTCCTGAGTTCAAATACCAGCAACCACATGGTGGCTCACAACCATCTGTAATGAGATCTGATGCCCTCTTCTGGTGTGTCTGAAGACAGCTACAATGTACTTATATATGATAAATAAATAAATCTTTTAAAAAAAGGGGGGGCTACAATGTGCATAAATCTTGAGGTCATTATATTAAGTGTGATGAGACAGTCACAAAGGCAGACTTTTATGGTATGATTCCCTTTATCCCAGATACTTAGGTAGAGTAAAATCAACAGGGGATGGGGAAATGGTTCTGTTGGTAAGTTTCTGCTGCACAAGCTCGGGGACCTGAGTTCAAATCCCCAGTCACAAGCCGGTGTGTCTGTGAGTAGCAGAGACAGGCTAATCACCGAGGCTTGCTGCCAGTCCACCTAGCTCCAGATGCAGTGAGCAACACCATCTCAAAAAAATGTGTGGCAAGCAGTAGATCAGGATGCCCAATGCCCTCCTCTGGCCTTGAGACCCAAGCATCCCCACACACGTGTACCTACATCCTGAATACACAGAGACCACATACAAAGAACGGAGAATGGTGGTTTCCAGGGACTTGGTCGAGACAGGAATAGGAAGCTAATATTTAATAATTTAATATAGGCAGAGAGAGTAAAGATACTTCTGCAGATGAATGGTAGTGATGGAGGCATGGCGTGTATATATAACACTGAGATGTATACATAAAAATGGTTTTGCAGGAGGGGGTGGGGGCTTATAGACAGGAAACTGGGAAGAGGAATAACATTTGATATGTAAGTAAAGAAATATATCTAATAAAAATTTTAAAAAATGGTTTTGCATTTGTGCAGGGAGTTGGCTCAGATAATAAAGACACCTGTAAAGAAATCCTAGCAACCTGAGCTTGACCCCCAGCACCCACACAAAGGTTGAAAAAGAGAACTGACCTCACAAAACTGTCCTTTGATCTCCACATGCACACTATGGTATAGGCATATACATAGGAACAACAATAGGAAAATTGCTACGAGAAACATTTATTTATTTTACCACAATACAATCTTTAATGATTTCAGAAAGAATCAGTTGCAATAACTCCTTTCCCCTCAAAGCTGCAGAATTAGAATAGCCTCGTCAAATTCAGAAGGGAAATTCAGATTGAATCAGATAAACTCAGAGGTCCAGAGGACAGCGCACAGCAGAGCATGAGAGGGACGTTCATTTGTCTTTGGCAAAGTCTTTCACAATTTTTCCTGCCGTGTACGTGTCCTCGTGTGTGGGAGAGTGAGGAGTCCCAGGTTCCAGGAGGAGCGCACTGTGAGGTGCTCGGAATGGTGTGCTCTTTTACCAAGGATTGGATGCCGTGGTTTTGTCTCAGGTTTGGGTTTGTTTCTGAGAGAGCTTCTAGCCCAGGCTGAGGATGACCTTGAGCTTCTGATCCTCCTGTCACTGCCTCCTGAGTGCTGGGGTAACAGACAAGCACATGAAATCCAGTTTAGGAGGTGCTGGGGATCGAACCCAGGACATTGTGCCACGTCCCATCCTTTCTAAGAGTGGTACTTTGCTGCTGTCCACACCCACTAGTCCATACCCAGGTGGCCTAACTGACTTATGGATGGCGTTCTGCCTCACCAGCGATCAGACTTGAATGTTTCCCACATAAGACATTTACAACATCATCATCACCATCACCATCACCACCATCATCATCACCACCATCATCATCACCACCATCATCATCACCATCACCACCACCACCACTATCACCACCACCACCACCACCACCATCATCATCATCAATCATCATCAAGTTCCTTTAATTTATCAAATATCAGCAAGATAATAATTTACAAAGTCAGGGATATGGGGTTGAAAATTTCTGCTGTCAGGTAGCTGAGAAGAAAGATATAGCACGCCTTAACAAGAGACAACCAGTTTGCACTGGAGGAAACCATTCCAATATCTTGTTTAAAACCTGAAAGCTAGGCAGGCATGCTGGTGCACACCTATAATTCAGGAGGCTGAGGAGGGGGCAGAAGGAGTTCAAAGTCACCTGGACTGTACAGTAAGACCCTAAAAGAAAAACACAAACAAAAAAAATCCACAAAGAAGAAATGCCATGTGCGTACTGTAGGTAGAAAGGGGCAATGCTTAGAGACTTAAAACTTCGTCATACTTTAAGGAACTTAGCTTGCTAAGCCTACATTTCGGGTTTCTGATTAGTGTGCTAACGAGGATCCCAATGCATTGAGAATGGGGTTGTGGACCAGCATTCGCCCATTCACTCTTTGCATGATGTGCATCTGAAACCATGCGGGATGAGAACAAAACCATATGGAAACCATGACAACGGCAGGTAGAGCAGCGTGGAAAGGCAGCGACAGTCACTAGAGAAAAGATGCTTTCAAGAGTAAGGAGCAGCCTTCATGAAGACAGAGCATTCTGGGATGTCTAGGCACTGAACGATTTCACCAGGCGTACCTGAAGAAAACCCGTTCACGCCAGTGCTCTGGAGAACTGGCGGAGACACGGCAGGGAGGGAGGGCTTTGCCTCAGTTTTCTCAGTCTCACAGCTGATGTCAAAACTGTCCGTTCAATACACACAGTGAATATTATTTCAATTCGGTTTTTTTTTCCAGTGCTAGGAATCGAACCCAGGACCTCACGCATCCAGATCCAGCACTCTACCCTGAGCTATACGCTCAACCCCAGGCCCACATTATTTACACAAAAACTTTTGCAAAACGTGGTTCTGTCCTAAGAGAAGCCATGGCCTGTCCCAAACAAAATTCTAGGATTCATGTTCCCCGACCACAATAACAATAGGACACATTCCATTAAAACTCTCTTGCGAACAGCCTGAGAGTAGAAGAGAGTCCAGTCATCAGTTTTGAGAGACATGCCCAGAGCGTAGCTGAGATTTTCCTCAAGGAAAGCATCCCCCGTGGAGAGCAGAGCTGGTCAACCTCAGCTCACAGAAGTCTTTGTTTTAGGGGCAAGGATGGAAGGCAGCCTCCCACTTACTGAGGAGTTCAGCAGCTTCCTTTGCCAATATCTCCCGGAGACAGGGGCATGCTCCCAGTGGTGTAGACACCTTCAGAGTTCTCTCCTGGCGAAGTGGCTCCCGTCTGAACCCTTGACCTAGATCTGGATGGTTTTGTACCAAACAAGGCAAACATGCGATAAATTGCTTAATTTGAAAACGCTGCATCAAAAACAACCCGTGACACACAAAGTGACTTATGGGACAGGAGGTCCAGGTCCGGGAAGGATCGGGGAAGCTGCTGGATTGAATTTTTAACAGAAGAACTGCTTCTTCCGATGCCTTTCTGGCCCAAACAGGCACTGGACACACATGGTGCAGAGATATACACAAAGGTAGTGTACCCATACACACAAAGTTTTAAAAACCTTGAAATAATAACAGTAAGCATGGGGGGGTGGAGAGATGGCTCGGCAGATAAGAGCCCCCCCCCTTTTTTTTACATTTTATTTTTTTTTATTAACTTGAGTATTTCTTATATACATTTCAAGTGTTATTCCCTTTCCCGGTATCCGGGCAAACATCCCCCTCCCCCCTCCCCTTCCTTATGGGTGTTCCCCTCCCAACCCTCCCCCATTGCCGCCCTCCCCCCCCCAGTCTAGTTCACTGGGGGTTCAGTCTTAGCAGGACCCAGGGCTTCCCCTTCCACTGGTGCTCTTACTAGGATATTCATTGCTACCTATGAGGTCAGAGTCCAGGGTCAGTCCATGTATAGTCTTTAGGTAGTGGCTTAGTCCCTGGAAGCTCTGGTTGCTTGGCATTGTTGTACATATGGGGTCTCGAGCCCCTTCAAGCTCTTCCAGTTCTTTCTCTGATTCCTTCAACGGGGGTCCTATTCTCAGTTCAGTGGTTTGCTGCTGGCATTCGCCTCTGTATTTGCTATATTCTGGCTGTGTCTCTCAGGAGCGATCTACATACGGCTCCTGTCGGTCTGCACTTCTTTGCTTCATCAATCTTGTCTAATTGGGTGGCTGTATATGTATGGGCCACATGCGGGGCAGACTCTGAATGGGTGTTCCTTCAGTCTCTGTTTTAATCTTTGCCTCTCCCTTCCCTGCCAAGGGTATTCTTGTTCCCCTTTTAAAGAAGGAGTGAAGCATTCACATTTTGATCATCCGTCTTGAGTTTCATTTGTTCTAGGCATCTAGGGTAATTCAAGCATTTGGGCTAATAGCCACTTATCAATGAGTGCATACCATGTATGTCTTTCTGTGATTGGGTTACCTCACTCAGGATGATATTTTCCAGTTCCAACCATTTGCCTACGAATTTCATAGACTCGTTGTTTTTGATAGCTGAGTAATATTCCATTGTGTAGATGTACCACATTTTCTGTATCCATTCCTCTGTTGAAGGGCATCTGGGTTCTTTCCAGCTTCTGGCTATTATAAATAAGGCTGCAATGAACATAGTGGAGCACGTGTCTTTTTTATATGTTGGGGCATCTTTTGGGTATATGCCCAAGAGAGGTATAGCTGGATCCTCAGGCAGTTCAATGTCCAATTTTCTGAGGATCCTCCAGACTGATTTCCAGAATGGTTTTACCAGTCTGCAATCCCACCAACAATGGAGGAGTGTTCCTCTTTCTCCACATCCTCGCCAGCATCTGTTGTCCCCTGAGTTTTTGATCTTAGCCATTCTCACTGGTGTGAGGTGAAATCTCAGGGTTGTTTTGATTTGCATTTCCCTTATGACTAAAGATGTTGAACATTTCTTTAGGTGTTTCTCAGCCATTCGGCATTCCTCAGCTGTGAATTCTTTGTTTAGCTCTGAACCCCATTTTTAATAGGGTTATTTGTTTCCCTGCGGTCTAACTTCTTGAGTTCTTTGTATATTTTGGATATAAGGCCTCTATCTGTTGTAGGGTTGGTAAAGATCTTTTCCCAATCTGTTGGTTGCCGTTTTGTCCTAACCACAGTGTCCTTTGCCTTACAGAAGCTTTGCAGTTTTATGAGATCCCATTTGTCGATTCTTGATCTTAGAGCGTAAGCCATTGGTGTTTTGTTTAGGAAATTTTTTCCAGTGCCCATGTGTTCCAGATGCTTCCCTAGTTTTTCTTCTATTAGTTTGAGTGTGTCTGGTTTGATGTGGAGGTCCTTGATCCACTTGGACTTAAGCTTTGTACAGGGTGATAAGCATGGATCGATCTGCATTCTTCTACATGTTGACCTCCAGTTGAACCAGCACCATTTGCTGAAAATGCTATCTTTTTTCCATTTGATGGTTTTGAGCCCCCCCCCTTTAAGGGTTGACCTCTGACCTCCATAGGTAAACATATATGCACACCTACAGACCCACCATATGTTCATACGTACAAAGATGATTTTTTAAATATACTAAATGTTCTTTTTTTTGCTTTTTTTTAAACGATTTATTTACTTCATGTATTTGTGTGTTCTATAGCCGTCTTCAGACACACCAGAAGAGGGCATCGGATCCCATTACAGATGGTTGTGAGCCACCATGTGGTTGCAGGGTGGGAATTGAACTCAGGACCTCTGGAAGAGCAGTCAGTGCTCTTAACCTCTGAGCCATCTCTCCAGCCCACAAAGATGTTTTTAATCATGGTTTCGTTGTGGAAAACAAAGATTTAATATTTTCCCACCATCTTCCTCAGCGTTTAGTACATCTTTGTGGGTTTGTTTTATTTTTTTAAGAGTGTTTGATATTTTTTTGACTTGGTATTTGAGTTGCTGAAGTGTTTCATAAGAGGTTGTTCAGTGAATTTTGGCTTAGGGTCAGGACAGGATTTCCAACCGTGTCTGAAATGGCACTAAGCGTGCTTCTGCCAGTCTGAGGTATGAACTGATGCCAGGCAGAGTTTCAGCATCAACGATTATGGGACTCCAAATATGGATCAGCTCTGAGAAGTGTTAAAGATGCTCCCCATCCCGCATCCCAGAGTTCAGCCAAGATTTAATTCCTCGTGCCAACGTAAATAAGCACAGCCACTTTGAGAGTGTGTACGCACAGTTGCCCGCGTCTTAATGTGTACCGAAGACGTGTTTCCAAATAACTTCTCTCACCGTTTCTCGCAGTTTGATTCACCTGCCTGTTTTATCCTACTATCTACCCTGAGCCATGTTAAAGTTTCTCAGATGATGAAAAGGTCACGAGTTTTGAAAGCCATGGCTGGTCAAGCTCATGAGAGGTTAGAGAGCGGAAATGGAGAAGAGCATCTGAAGAATGTGACCAAGGCTAGTCAGGAAGCAGTCCCTACTGCATCGTGGTCACAGCCCGCCAAAGCGCATTTGGGAGGGCTTTGGAACAGGTAAAGATGTGATGATATTTGGGTTCCAAAGAAAGCCTTAACAAATTCTCAGAAGTACCAACGGCACACAGCATGGACGGACTTTCACCGTTTCTGTGACTAGAAATTCAAGACGAAGCAAAGAGACTCAAAATTAGCTGCTTCAAAATCACTGGAGTCCTCTTTAAAACTCTTTTGTCAAAGGAAAAAAGTCAAAGAGTGAAATACCTACGTACAAGAGAGATCAGGAACAAGGCTTACAGAATATCCTTGGGGGCTGCAGAGAGGACTCCACAGTTAAGCTGTGTTCAGCTCCCAGCTCTCACATGGTGGCTCGAGACCATCCACGACTCCAGTCCCAGAGAATCTGATGCCTTCTTCTGGCCTCTGAGGACACCGGGCACGCAAGTGGTGCACAGCCATGCATGCAGGCAAAATACCCATACACATAAAATAAGTCAAAAATCAAAATTCTTACAAGGTAAACATCTAGGAGAAACACCCGGGAAATTTTTAGCGTTGAAATATTATTTTTAATTGTAGGGGAGTGTGTGTGAAGGCACCCATGCATAGTGAGTGGCAGAGGTCAGAGGTCAGCAGCAGATCTCTCCTTTTCAGTTCTCATCATTTTTGTTTTGTCCATTTGTGGGGGCAGTGCACCTGTGTACACACGCACGCGCACGCACACACGTTTACATGTATGTATGTGGTCACTTATGTGTGAGTGTGCACGTGTTCATGTGAGGTCTGAATTTGATGGCAGGAGTTATCCTCCCTCCTTCCTGCTTTATTCCCCTTTATCCATTGAGGAAAGGTCTCTCAATCGAGCCCAGAGCTCACAGATGTGGTCATCTTGCCAGCCAGCTGGCTCTGAAGATTCCACCTCTCTCTTCAAGGCCGGAATTACAGCCGGCCACCACTCCTACCTGGCATTTACACGAACTCTTCACTCCTGGGCTTATCTCCCTAGTCCTGGCCCCGCTCTAGGTTTTTTAAGATAGAGTCTCTCTCTGACCCTCAACCTTGCAGTTCTAGTCAAGATCCCAGGACTCAACTCTCTCCATTTTCTCCTTCCCTGAAACCCTCCCCTGACCTCCTGCCTCCCAGCCCCAATGCCAGGATACAAGGGGAGGATGAGCACCTAGGTGCCCCTTTTACATGCATGCTAGGGATCTGAACAGTGGTCCTACTAAGTGCCCCTTTTACATGCATGCTAGGGATCTGAACAGTGGTCCTACTAAGTGCCCCTTTTACATGCATGCTAGAGATCTGAACAGTGGTCCTACTAGGTGCCCCTTTTACATGCATGCTAGGGATCTGAACAGTGGTCCTAATGCTCACACAACATGAGCTCTACCCAGTGAGTCAGTTCTCCGGCCCCTAAACATTATTAATCATAAAACAAGGGAAATAAGTGAATTCTGAAATATAATTCAAAATTGAGGGAGAATCAACAATAATCTTTACAAGCAGGAGGAGGGGTTAATGAAGATGGAATTTGATATTAAATTGTAGAGAGCAGAGAAGCGATCGATTTGAGGGCTCGTTTGTTTGTGACAGAATCTCACCAGTTGCTTAGGCTGTTCTGGGATTACGAGCACGGGCTGCCATGTCTAGCGAGAGCTGACTCTTCTAAAGAGAAGTCTTAAAACCCTTTAAAGTAAAAAGTCTATTTGATGCTTAATGAAGAAAAGGCTGAGGCCATGCAGGCCTTTACCATTGGAAATCAGACAGAGCAAGTAATAAATGCTAAGGGAATAAAAATAATTCTAAGAATGTTCACAGAGGCCTCAATGAAACGTGCATTTATACTGTGTTTGGGTCACAAGTTCACACTGTTCTAATTCCGTGTGAGAATGCTCCCGTGTGGAAAACGGTTAGTTTTCTTGTATCCAAAAATAACCACAGGGGCGGGGGGTGGCGAAGAGGAACAAAGTCAGTAACAAAGTAACTGATGTATAGGGGAAGTCTGCTAAATGCCAGCAAGAGATTGGTTCATTCATTGCATGGAATAGATGACGTAAGACTTACTTTATGCTTAGGTAGATTTGGTCCTTAATCGTGGAAGGAGTTTTATTTCACAGACTATGGATGAAGAAATTGAGGCCCAGAGAGGTCAAACATGACCAGAGTCGGGCACCTGGCAAGGGACAGGGCAAGGATTCAAAAGTGTTCTCCCTGCACCTGTGTTCTTTGCTGCTCATTGTTGCACAGTAAACAAGGCCGAGGGGTTTGGGGATTTAGCTCAGTGGTAGAGCGCTTGCCTAGGAAGCGCAAGGCCCTGGGTTCGGTCCCCAGCTCCGAAAAAAAAAAAAAACAAGGCCGAGCTGTGTTCACCGTGGAGTCTGCACCATGAGATGATCCATTCACAGCTCCACCAAGCTCCTGTACAGGCGGCATGCGGACCACCCACCGCCCAGGGCAGAGGCCAATGGAACAGCAAACTGCCAAGGGGCCCTAGGAGCTTTGCAGGTTTAAGTCAGGGGAGACTAGAAATTCCCCTATGGGGGTCCTGGTAGGAGGCACAGCCCAGCATGGAAATGACCACTTGCCACCTCTCACCCAGATGTCCCTTCCTGAGAGGCAGGTGTGACGTTTGTCAAGGCAGAGCCTTCTAACACAATCATCTTGTCCTCTCTCAGATCCAGGAAATGGTCCACTCGGAGGTAGCTGCCTATGACTCAGGCCGGCCAGGGCCCCTGCTGGGCCGCCCTGCGATGCTGGCCAGCCACATGAGTGCCCTCAGTCAATCCCAGCTCATCTCCCAGATGGGCCTCCGGAGTGGCATTGCCCACAGCTCCCCATCACCCCCAGGGAGCAAGTCAGCAACCCCGTCTCCATCCAGCTCCACCCAGGAGGAGGAGTCAGATGCCCATTTCAAGGTGCGTGATGTGGGAGAGTGTGGCTTCCAGGTGCCTCCCTGGTGAAGAAGGGGCTGAGGCAAGTCACGGCCATCATTTAGTCGTGGCTGGATACCATGTTGATCTCTGGTCAGAGGGATGGCCCCTGAGCTCTTGGGACATCAGGCTGTGGCTGATCAATCTACTGAAGACCCCCCCCCCACTCCTTCATGCATGATAGAGCCCTGAAGAGGGACAGGGTTCTGTGTGCTTCTCATCCTTGGCCCCCAGCATAGACCAAGTGGGGGTAACTGCCCTTCCCCTCTCCCTCACTTCTTCTTTCCTCCCTCCTTCTCTTCCTCTCCCCTATGTTGCCTACCTTTGTTTCTACATATTCTGGAGACTTAACCTAAGTCCTTGCTTGTGCTAGGCAAGTGCTCTATTGCCAACTACGCCTGCATCCACAGGGATGGTCTCTGATTTCCTTTTTAGTTAACAAACACCTCTAAGGTCTGGAGATACCTCTGAATTGGCAGGGTGTTCTCCTAGCATACGCCAAGCTCTAGGTTCAATCCCACACCACATAGCTAGATGTGGTAATGCACACCTGCAGTCTCAACACCTAGGAAGCAGGAGCAAGGGGTCAGAAGTTAAAAGACATCACTAACTCTAGGGGTATTTTTAGCTACTTAGCTTGGGCTATGTAAGATCCTGCCTCACCCCCCCCCCATTCCTAGAATTTGTATATAACCCACAGACCAGACACTTTTATAATATTCATTCGTCTAGTCTCTGTAACACTCCTACATGGCACCATCTCCATTTGACAGATAGGGAAACTGAGGCATGGAGGAGTTAATTACCATATCAGTGCCCCACGTACAGAACACATACCAAGGTGGCTGCAGTGAAGCTTTGTGGTGCAGTCTTGACCACTGCCGCGCCATATCCGACAGTCTCTACTCTACCAACTAAACCTTCTGCCTTCAGAACAGGGGATGGTAGGGTGCTTGCTAGGCAAGTGAGAGGGCCTGAGTCTTAGCACTGGGGAGGCAAAGGCAGCAGGATCTCTGTGGCTTACTAGTCAGCCAGCCTAGCTGACTGGGAGCCTTCAGGCCTAAGAAAGAAAGAAAGAGAGAAAGAAAGAAAGAAAGGGAGGAAGGAAGGAAGGAAGGAAGGAAGGAAGGAAGGAAGGAAGGAAGGAAGGAAGGGAGGGAGGGAGGGTGGGATGGCTGGAGAGTTGGCTTAGTGGTTAGAGCACTGACTGCTCTTCCAGAGGTCCTGAGTTCAAATCCCAGCAACCACATGGAGGCTCAAAACCACATAATGGGATCCGATGCCCTCTTCTGGTGTGTCTGAAGATAGCTACAGTGTACTTATATATAAATAAAAATAAATAAATCTTTTTTTTTCTTTTTTTCGGAGCTGGGGACCGAACCCAGGGCCTTGTGCTTGCTAGGCAAGCACTCTACCACTGAGCTAAATCCCCAACCCCATAAATCTTTTTTTAAAAAAGAAAGGAAGGAAAGAGAAAAAGAGTAGACAGTACCCTAGCAGTTATACTTGCAATGAACTGCTGTCTTCCACACCGTGCATGCACTCTCTCACACACGTGCATGCACACTGATCTATTTTCAGTCTTTACCTTGCCATGTCCTCACCAAGGACTGATGGGATGAAAGCCAGGATAATCCCCCAGGGTCACTTGGAACACAGCCAGCATTGCCACAGGCCCTGCCAGTTTCCCTGCCTCTCAGACATGATGTCTGAGTTTGTCTACTAGTCCAGGACCTGCCATCAGTTGGCCATGCTGCCTTCTCACAGAAGCACAGACTTCCCCCGTGGGATCCAGACCCTGGTTCAAAGGTGTCAGTACCTGGTTAGCCTAAGAGCCCCACAGACAATGTCTGGGCTCTGTGAGAAGCATCCCAACTACTACACACCCTGGAAACCCTAAGCCAAGTGTGTCTGAGAGCACAGATGGAGAGTTTGTTCAGGTAGGTCCTCTGACAAGATGGCAGCCATGTTACCCTTGTCCCTTCCCAGCATCAGAGCGTCCCAAGGGTAGAGCCATGGTCTAGAGTCTGAGCTGAAGTGCAGTGAAGGTGGCCTTCTCTTTGTAATCAGAGACATTAGTTGGATATTGTTTATGATCATGATAGGGAAGAAAAACCATGGAGTTAGACCCTGGAAACAGGCCACCAGCGGCTGGACCTTCTTATTCTTGCAAAAGGTTCATCCTGTGCACATAAGACCACTTCATTGTCTCAGAGCATGGACCCTTGATTTTTCATTTTCATTTTGTAAAACAGGGCCTTAATCTCTCAATCCTCCTGCCTCAGCTTCCCAAGTACAGTAATTGCTGGCATGCACCACGATGCCTGCCTTTGGGCCTCTGTTGGCTTTATTATTCATTGTTGATCAAGAGACTTTGAAAGTCTGAGACAGATGTTAACGTGCTAGAAAAACAGAAAAAAGATTTAAGGGTACTGCTTTCATTGCTGTTCAGGGTACTGGCTGGCCTCACTGGCAAGTTAGTGTTCTTAGCTCAGTGGTCTTCAGAGACTGTCAAAAATCTCTGAATGGACATACATGTGGGTCCTCCCTAAAGAGTTAAACATACACCTCAGGCTGCCACCCAGTGTGCATGAGCATCTGTCTGTCTGTCCGTCCATCTGTCTGTCCCTGTATACCTCTGGGTCCCTCTGACTCTGAGATCTGAGTCTCTGTGTTGTTCTTTGTGTCTGTCTCCTTCTATCTCTCCATCTATGTGCCTGCATCTATTTCCTTCAACATGTGTATACGCATGCACCTGTCTGTCTGTTGTCTGTGTTCATGTGTTCACACACATCTGTCTGTGTGTGTCTGTTGCCACCCTCCTCCAAGTGCATGACAGTGTGATCCAAGCTGCCTAGGTATGAACCCCTGGTGGGTCAGCCCTGTCGCTGCTTGAGAGAGAACAGGGCTGGTCTGAGGTAGCCACTGAGGAAGCCTAGTTGGGCCCAAGGTTAGCTAGGCTCACATTAGCCAGGAGGCACTTGGTTTCTGTGGTTTACTGGCTCCTTTCATCTGGCAGATTTCAGGAGAGAAGAGACCCTCAACAGACCCAGGCAAAAAGGCCAAAAATCCAAAGAAGAAGAAGAAGAAGGATCCCAATGAGCCACAGAAGCCAGTGTCGGCCTACGCTCTCTTCTTCAGAGACACTCAGGCTGCCATCAAGGGGCAGAACCCCAGTGCCACCTTTGGGGATGTTTCCAAAATTGTGGCCTCCATGTGGGACAGCCTGGGAGAAGAGCAGAAACAGGTGAGCCTTGGTCCTCTTCTGAATTTTCCCTGACTTTGGGCCCTGGAACTAAGGGTGTAATGTCAGACTCAGCCTCTGGGACTAGAGGCTTCTGCAGGGAGCTCTCTGCTTTGTTTGCTTGTCTGTAAACTAGGAGACAGAGTTCCTTCCATCCATGATGACTTCCAGTACTGCCTTCACTGGGCCCCTGCTTTTCCATCCATAAAGCAGGGAGCATCTCCATCCACACTCAGCGGGCCTGTCAACTCTGACCTTTCTGGCCGTGTGACCTCTGAAGGCCTCCAGGTGGCAGGGAGCAGAGCTAGCTCATGCAGTGGGAAATACATTACCAGCTACTCACCCCAGACTGACCACGTGGAGACCTTGCTTCCCTGTCTACTGACTGCCATGCTTAGAGCATGCCTAGACTAAGCACCATGAAGATCCCTCTCTCTATCTCCTCATTTCATCCTTACAACACTCCAGAGGGTCACCATCTATCTTAGTCAGGGTTTCTATTCCAGCACAAAACATCATGACCAAGAAGCAAGTTGGGGAGGAAAGGGTTTATTCAGCTTACACTTCCACACTGCTGTTCATCACCAAAGGAAGTCAGGACTGGAACTCACACAGGACAGGAACTTGGAGGCAGGAGCTGATGCAGAGGCCATGGAGGGTGCTGCTTACTAAATTGCTTCCCCTGGCTTGCTCAGCTTGCTTTCTTATAGAACCCAGGACCACCAGCCCAGGGATGGCACCACCCACCATGGACCCTCCCACCCTTGATCACTAACTGAGAAAATGCCTTACAGCTGGATCTCATGGAGGCATTTCCTCAAGGGAGGTTCCTTTCTCTGTGATAACTCCAGCATGTGTCAAGTTGACATAACCACAAAACCAGCCAGTACAGCATCCATTGCCTCTTTGGATAGGAAGAGAGGGAGGCAACAAGAGGCTAAGTAACTCACTAAGGTACCCTCTGTAAGAGTAGCATCAGGATTTGTTCAGACCTGTGGAACTGGGAAAGTCCACTGGGATGCTGGGATAAGAGCTAGAAGCCCAATAAGCAGATGGGTAAATGTGGGTCATGGGGATGCATGGGGGTGTCTTAGTTAGGGTTTTATTTCTGTGAATAGACACCATGACCAAGGCAACTCTTATGAAGGCAAACATTTAATTGGGGCTGGCTTACAGTTTTAGTGGTTCAGTCATCATGGTGGGAAGCATGGCAGTGTGCAGACAGACATGGTGCAGGAGGAGCTGAGAGTTCTACCTCATGATCGGAAGACATTCAGGAAGAGACTGGATTTTTTTCATACTGTAGCTTGAGCATTTAAGACCTCAAAGCCCTGATGTTGATGTGATACACTTTCTCTAACAAGGCCACACCTCCTCCAATAAGGCCACACCTCCTAATAGTACCACTCCCTGTGGTGCAAGCATTCAAATGCATGAGTCTCTGGGAGCCAAACCTATTCAAACTATGAGAGGGGGCAAAAGGAGAGGAAAGGACACAGCTCTGGAATGGGCTCCTTTAAGTCTCCATGGTGAGACCTAAGGCTGAGCTCCGCAGGAGCAGAGCCTTGTGCTGGAGGCTACCTGCAGACTAAGTTCTGAAGGGAGTGACAAGCACTTGATAGTGGGACTTCAGGGGAACCGAACACTGATGGTGAGGCCTCACACAGTGTGACAGAGCTAGAGAGGTGGACAGGGGCCAAGCAGGCTTTTGAGGACAGGAGTGAAGTGCTCACCATGCCAGCAGAGGGAACCACTGAAGTTTTGCACAGAGGGCGCCAGTTCAGTTGCAGGCAGGGAGGGAAAGAGGGTAACATGGCAGGTCCAAACCTGACAGGAGAAACCAGAGACTGGGAACAGGCAGATTGGAACGTGGGGATTCTGACTTTGTGTGGGGAGTGGAGATGCTGTCCACGGGTGTGGGCAGCACAGAACAGTAACCAGCTGGGACCAGAGACACGGATCGTGGATGTGAGTGAGGTGCATTCTTTACCCTAGCTGGGTAGAGATTTGGTGGACCCGTCTAGGGCAGGTGGTTTAAGAGATAGTCTAAGACCTGCTAGAAAAAAGTGGAACACGGGACAGCAGAAGGCAGAAGACGCTGTCAGAGAATTCCCACTGTGGGTGATAGGAACTCTGGAGCCAACACAGACCTTGTCTTTGACAACCCATCTGAGCTACACGGGTGCTGGATGACTTCTAGCTTTGTTAGCCATTGGTTGGGAGCTGTTCCAGGGGAGAATGATCCTCCCAAATTTCTGGTCTTAGTCCTGTGACAGATCAGGATCTTAGTCTCCGTCTGGGACTTTGCCGTTGGTCTTGGATGGTGTGTGTGCTTCTGCTGCAGTGGGAAGAGCTGGGGACACTGCCAGCTTCCACTCTGAGACCTTTGTCATTTTCTCGTGCTGTGGCTTGTGCTGGGCTCACCATGGTGGTTCATCTGCTGCCCTTGATGAGAGCTGTCTATGCTTCTGCTATCAGCTGCAACACAAGGGCAACTCTTCGAGATGGTGGATGTCTGGGTCTTGAGTGTCTCATGATCCCACAGGCTAGCCCCGTATCTTAGTCACCTCGTATCTTAGTCACTGTTTTGTTGCTGTGAAAAGGCACCGTGACCAAGGCAACTCCTACAAAGAAAAATATTTGAGTGCTTGCTTACAGTTTCAGAGGCTTAGTCTGTTATCATCATGGCAGAGAGCATGGGGGCAGGCAGGCAGGCAGACAGGCAGGGTGCTGGAGAAGGAACTGAGAGCTACATCCTGATCTGCAAGTGGGGAGGGAGGAGAGACAGAGAAGGGGGAGGGGCAAGGGGATAGGGAGGGAGAGGGAAAGGAGGACAGAGAGAGACAGATAGATACAGAGGCAAAGAGAAACAGAGAGACAGAGACAAGGAGAGACAGACAGAGAAATAGAGACAGAGAGAGGCAAAAAGACAGAGAGACAGAGACAGCTATCTTGGGCCTGGCATGGGCTTTGGAAACCTCAAAGTGACACACTCTTTCTACCAAAGCCACACTCATTCCACCATGGCCACACCTTTCAATCCTTCTCAAACAGTGTCACTCCCTGGCGACTATGCATTCAAGTATATGAGCCTATGGAAGCCATTCTTATTCAACCCACCACCCCAGGCTAGTTCCCAGAGCAGCCAAGGAGCCATTCCAGAGTCTAAGCACTTTTCAAGTCTCCCACATCAATTTAGTCTCATGCAACTGGCCAAATGGTCTCAAGGCTGAGCCCCAAGTCATTGTGGTAGAATTCTATTTCTAAGGCACTCACAGAGGGACCATGAAACACACTAGGGCCATTCCTGTGGTCACCAAATCTAGGTCTAATGCTAAGAGGAGCAATCGCAGTAGGTATGAGTAGGAGTGGGGTTCATGTCAGAATACAAATGGGGCTTCTGGGTGACTCGTAACACCATGCTGAGGAACTAGAGTGTGACCTGTCCTCTATACTCCCCATGCGAGACTCAAAAGAGAGGGGGCCAGTGGGCGACTGATCCAGCCTCTGACCCCACCACCTTCATCCATGCACGGCTCCAGAACCCCTGCTTGTCATCCCAGCCTCTGCGCTGAGGCTCCTCTGTGACATTTTCTCCAGAGTTGCCCATGTCTCGGATCTTTCAGGCGTATAAGAGGAAGACCGAAGCTGCCAAGAAGGAGTACCTGAAAGCCTTGGCGGCCTACAGAGCTAGCCTCGTGTCCAAGGTAACACAATCCCCGGGCAAGGCCCCGATGAGAGTGAGCCACTGGAGGGATAGGGTGAAGGCCGGGACTACTAGGAACAATGGGTACCACAGACCTCAGAGGCGACCAGTGGTACCTGTGGGTCAAACACCTTGGGAGCGCCTCCAGTGCGGCAGGCTTTATGTGTAGTTCATTTTTTTACTTCCTTTCCAGCAGGAAGGGCTAGCACGCAGGGGCCTCAGCAGTGGGTGTGGGATTGGCCATTTGAGTGGCTGTTATAGGATCAGACCCAGCTTTGCTGTCTTAACTCCTGACCACGCCCACTGCCTCTCTCTGTTCACACCAGAAGCACAGAGGCAAGGTCTGTGGTCCAAAAGGAGGCAGAGTATTTTCCTGGAGGTTGCCACAGGGAAATAACACCCCGGTGGGGCTGTAAAGGGTGCTTACAATGTGGAGGGAACTGTCTGGGAGGGTGGGAGCGAGCACCCATAACAGAGCACGACTCTTTGCCGGCGTTGGTCTTGATGCCAGGGTGAGAACAGTGACATGGGTACAATGGAACGGAGCCCACGTGAGGGTAATGGTGGGGTGGGTGCAGAGTGGCAACTGTCTGAAGTTCCCTGCATAGTTACAGCGCATTAGTTTACATCCTGTCCCTTAACGTGACATTGAACCACCCAGAGGCCTCACAGGCTGCAGACCCAATGATTGGAGAGTCCTGGTTCTAACTTATCCCTGGTTTGTCCCCGGCTTCCATCTTCCTCCAGAGCCCCCCGGACCAAGGCGAGGCCAAGAACGCTCAGGCAAACCCACCAGCCAAAATGCTTCCACCCAAGCAGCCCATGTACGCCATGCCCGGCCTGGCTTCCTTCCTGACGCCCTCCGACCTGCAGGCTTTCCGCAGCGCAGCCTCTCCTGCCAGCCTCGCCAGAACGCTGGGCTCCAAGGCCCTGCTGCCAGGCCTCAGCACCTCCCCACCACCACCCTCCTTCCCTCTCAGCCCCTCCTTGCACCAGCAGCTGCCACTGCCACCCCACGCGCAGGGTACCCTCCTCAGCCCGCCTCTCAGCATGTCCCCAGCCCCGCAGCCTCCTGTCCTGCCTGCCCCCATGGCACTCCAGGTGCAGCTGGCGATGAGCCCCTCGCCTCCAGGGCCACAGGTAAGCAGGACCAAGCGACAGCTTCCTGTGACTCTCACCAAAAGGGAAGGCAGCTGGGGAGCTCATATAAGGGCCAGGTCACTCATCAACTGTGCAACCTCAGCCATGGCACTGTACCTCTCCGAGACTCAGTTTTCAGTCCTCTGAAATGGGTCTAAAACACCTACCTGGAGAGACACTGGCTCTCTCATGAAGTTGACTAGTTGCCAGCTAAGCCTTTTTCCAGAACCTTCTCTTAGCCTCGTACTTAAACTTCTCAGCCCAAGGCACTGACACTACAGCGACCTCTGCCAGATTTCCTAATTCCTATCAATCTCCAAAGGCCTAGCCTCCAGGGATAGTTCCACAAATGGTTCTAAGGCATGCATGCAACCCTGTGACTCCGTTTTACAGATTGGGAAACTGAGGCCCAGTAAAAGAAAGAACCCAAAGACGAAGTCACCCCCTGACTCAGCTAAAACAGGGGTCGAATTTTCGTTTTCAGTCTTTATTTTTTTTCCCCTTTGTCATGCTAGGGGTGGACCCCAGAGGCTCACACATGCTGTGCTAGGCAGATACCCCATCACTGAGCCACACAGTCAGCTCAGATTGAATCACCCCAAAGATGCTCTACCAGGGAGAAGCAGGAGGAGGCAGAGTGGCCATTCTGTGTGGGCCTAGGAAATGTCTCTGAAGTGTAGGCACCCTCAGACACACAACGACCCGACCCGTGCCAGCTGCCAGAGAGGCCTCCCCTCCTCTCCCCTCTGCTCACCACCCCCTCCTTCCCCTGTAGGACTTTCCACACATCTCTGACTTCCCCAGTGGCTCTGGCTCCCGCTCACCTGGCCCATCCAACCCTTCCAGCAGCGGGGACTGGGATGGGAGTTACCCCAGTGGGGAGCGCGGCCTCGGCACCTGCAGGTCAGTCCTCCCCAGACCCCCTTCGCTGTCCATTCCCGATAAGGGGTAGGAGTGGCCAGGAGGACAGGGAGACCCTGGGGGTGGGAGGTGGGATGTGGAATAGTCACTGTCAGCCATCCTGTGGATACTTAAGAGTACAAGGAACAACACAGAGCAAAGCAAGTCCCTGGGGGTGGGAGGGTGCGGCCAAGAGGCCATTTGGGAAACTGAGGCTGGCCTTGGTTCGGGCCTTTTCTCCTATAGAGAGTGGGGCGTGAGTATGTAGCATGTGGTATCCACCTCCATCACCGGGCAGTGTCCCCCATCCCTGGCCACCAGCCTTTCAGCATGGGCTCCTCACTTTGCCCAGCCTGCTAGCCTAGCACTGCACACGCCCTGCTCTTGCTTCTACCTCGTACCTTCTAGGGCAAGCCTCTGTAGGTGCACAGACTCGGGTAGGCAGTGGTTCCCTTCAGAACCAAGCAGGCACAGGCTGTCCTCCAATCCTTCCCCTTCCCAAGAGTCAGGGGCCCAGGAGGAATAGGTATGTTATATGTGAACGTCCTAAGGCCCTTCTTCCCCCAGTGAGGACGTTTGATCCACAAGAACCTATTCTAGTTTTTCTTAAAACTATGAACTAGTTTTTCCTGTTAAAGGTGTAGTCTTCCTTCCTATGTAGCCCAGGCTAGCTTTGAACCCATGATCCTCCTGCCTCATCCTCCTGCAGGTAGGTGTCACCATAGCTGGCTAGCCCTGTGGCTGTATTCTAAAGACAGAAGGGTGGCTGTAATTGTTTAACATGTACAAATGATGATGCTGTGATTAAAAGCAGAGAGGGTGGGGGTTCTGGGATGGATCTCACTTGGGAGAGTGCTTGCCTAGAATGCTTGAAGCCCTGGGTTTGACTCCCCAGCACCACCTAAACCTGGTATGGTGATACATACCTAGAATCCCAGGACCTGGGCTGGAGGGTGGGATGTAAGCAGGAGAATCAGAAGTTCTAGGTCATCCTCAACTACACTGAAAGTTCAAGGCCAGCCCGAGATACATACATTTCTGTCCCCAAAATAACACAAAAGACATTATGCAAATTTAAAAACTAGATGGTCCCTAGTGGAAAGCCAAGATGGGTGTTTGTTTCGGCTTAATGGGACTCCCACCTTCAACTTTAGAAGAGAGCTAATTAGAGCGAGGGACACAGGACCAGGGTGGGCTCCAGTAGCTGACAGCCCCTACTCTCTCCTGCAGCCTGCTCCCCAGGGATAAATCGCTCTACCTCACCTAATCCCGCCTCCCCTCCCTCCCTGAGGCTCTCCGGAGGGCACTGCTCCGAGCAGGAAGGGCTGACCACAGGAAAGAGGCCATGGCAGCAGGCAGGGTGACCGGCCAGCGAGAGCAGTGACACACCTATGCCCCAGGGCTGAGTCTCTCCCTCGACCTCCCACCAGACTCTGCAGAAGCAGCCCACCGCCCACCACCAGCCCAAAGAACCTGCAGGAACCTTCTGCCCGCTGACCTGCTTGCTCCAGGGTAGCTGTGGATCCCGCTCCTTGGCCTGCACACAGTCCCCTGCGTCTGGACTTCCGGCCCCAGCCCAAGCTCACCAGGCTGCCCCCTTCGAGGTTGCTTAGCAACAGACACCCACCCCTGATGCTGGGCCAGCCACAGGTGTGCTCTCAGTGTACACAAAGATGCTGAAACTCATGCTGTGGGTTCCGTGTAAGTAGTTCACTGTTTTAGAACTGTGCTGAAGACATCTGTAAGATTATTCTGTGGGGAGAAGGAAACTTTCCTTTAAGGTTAAAAAAACTTTTATAATACCTTTGGCCCATTGTTTTTTTAAGTTTTATCTTAAGGGAGACATGTGCACAAGCAACTGTCAAACTGATTCTAATCTGCACACAGAGAGAGAATGGGAACTTTTAAGCCACACCGAGGGGCATTCCTCCTCCTCCTCCTCCTCCTCCTCCTCCTCCTCCTCCTCCTCCTCCTCCTCCTCTTCCTCCTCCTCCTCCTCCTCTTCCTCCTCCTCTTCCTCTTCTTCTTCTTCTTCTCCTTCTTCTTCCTCTTCCCCTTCTTCCTTTTCCTTTTCCCCATCTTTCTCTTCTCTTCCCCTTCTTCCTTTTCCTTTCCCCATCTTTCTCTTCCTCTTCTTCCTCTCTTTCCTCTTCTTCCTCCTCCTCCTCTTCCTCCTCTTCTTCCTCTTCCCCTTCTTCCTTTTCCTTTTCCCCATCTTTCTCTTCCTCTTCTTCCTCTTTCCTCTTCTTCCTCTTCCTCATCTTTCTCTCCTTCTTCCTCTTTTCCTTCTTCCTTTTTCTTTTCCCAATCTTCCTCTCCTTCCTCTCCTTCCTCTTCTTCCTTTTCTTCCTCTTCTTCCTCTTCCCCTTCTTTCACTTCCTCTTTCCCATCTTCCTCTTCTTCCCTTTATCTTTTCCCTCTTCTTCTTCCTCTTCCTGCTCTTCTTTCTCTTTTTCGTTTCTGTTTTACTCATATATCCACCTATTTAAAATTGTCAGTGATGATTTTGGTTATCTATTTATGAAGAAAAATTGAGAACAGCATTGTGGTTTCTCCTTAACATGTGTGTGGTTCGGGGTTTGGGTTTGGTTTAGGCTTTGGTTCTTGTTGTTCGCAGCTGTCTCCTGGCCCCTACAATGTCTGTCCTGGTGCCCCAGTGCTTCGCTAAGACCTCTTTGTAATAAAACTTCTGAAAAGTGGCAAGCAACCTGTGTCTCCCTGCACTTCCTCACCCAGGCCTGATTACCCATTTCCAATGCCAGATAAGGAAATAACAAATAAAGGACGTGGTATACCATTGTCCCTGGTGACATAGATACAAAAACTTGCCATAAAGTTTTTCAAATAGAATTCAAGAACATATTATGTGTTATCAAACTCCATGACCAAGTTGGTTTCATTCCATGGCTGTAAGATTGGCCCTGCATAGAAGCCAGGCCTGGACTCCTGAAGGGACATGGGGCGGTGGCTTCACCAGGTTAGCCTATCTCCTGAGGGGAGACTCAGAGCAAAGTCCTGCCAGTCACTTCACCAGCACGAGAGTGTATTTATGGGGCGAAAATGCATGCCTGACCTTAGCTATGGTGTGGACAGAAGGATATTAAAAAACTCTTTTATTTTGTGGCACAGAGTAAATGCTCAGTAAATCTGTGTTAAAGGGATAGAGGCTGTCATAACCAACAGTGTGAAGGTACGTGGGAGAGCCAACGTCGGGCTCTCCAGCCACAGGAAAACATTGATAGAATCCCAGGGACTAGAGAGGATCCCCAGATGTCAGTACGTCCTGGAAAACGCTGGTGTTTTAATACGCACAGTCGGATCTCGTATGATTTCACTGTGATGCTGGTGATATATCTCGGTGTAGAGAGTTTGTCTAGCGTAACAAATGTCCTAGGTTCCAGTCTCAGTTCCATGTAAAAGGAAAAAAAATGTTAAAGTGTCAAAGTAGGGAAGACTACACAGTGTGAACTCTAACATAACATCCCAGGGGAAAACGGAAGTGGGCCAGACCCATGGGCTCCTGGCGGTGATGACTGGGGCTCTAGGCATGAAGTTTCACCCCTCAGAAATACACACCAACAAGTCACAGTGGAGGCCCTGGGACAGGACCAGTTGTTTTGTTTGTTTGTTTTGTTTTGTACCTTCCTTCAGGAAGCCTCCTTGCCCAGACACTCCTTAACCCAGGCTCCCTAGTAGCTGTTAAATGGTGAGGCTGAAAGGTAATAATTGTCACAGGGTGAAGTCTATGGGGAAGAGCAGCGGAAGCTTGGCAGGGAGGAGTGGGAGGCTCCTGTCACAGTACGGGAACAGCTCTTGGGATGGTTTTCCAGTGTCTGACCTGGCTGTCTGAGGAAGGGGCGTGCCCTGGTCTAGATGGAGGAGGCCCTCATTTACACCATCCTAAAAGCTCTCATTCTCCCAGTGGGCCACAGCCTTCATCCAGATGATGCCAGTGGGTACAGCCTTGCTGAGAGCGGTTTCCTCTCCAGAGGGCTTGTTGTACTTCTCCTCAGAAAGAGAGAGGGGAGAGATAGGAAAACCCTAATCGAACTAAATAAACCACCACACAGTCCAGTCAGCGCGGCCCCTCAGAGTGGAGCACAAACCTTTCTTGAAGCTACAGTTTCCTTTCTGTGTAGAACTCATGAGTGCCATGGTAATGGCTTCCATAGTAAATAACCACTCCTGCTTTTACAAGACACCACTAGACCAACAAAGATAGTCCCAAACCAGCACAGCCTGAGGCCAGCAGAGTTCAGCAAGGTGTGTATCCTCATCCCTGTTGTGCCTGGCTCTCGGGGTCATTGCAAGCATTTGCATGACTCTTGGGTACTAAGGTGAGTACCGACGGTCTCCATCCATTTGAACCACCATAGCAGAGTACAGAGATGGGCTCACCACCCAAGGCATCTTTGCTCACAGCTATGGAAGCTGGTAAGGCCAAGATACTGGGGAAGGCCAACTTCCCAGTCACAGACACCTGTTCCGTGGCCTTACATGGAAAAGGTCCAGCCAACCATTTTGGGTTTGTTAAGGTACAAATCCCAACAATGAGGACTTCATCTCTAGACCTAATGGTCTTCCACAAACCCTACATTCTATGACCTTGGGGCCTTCGATTCCAACATAATAAATAAATCTTAGAGGCAGGGATATGGCGGGGAGGGCAGGCAAGTAGCACAAAATAGAGTGGGTATTGTTGATGTTCCCAAGGTGGTCTTTATTGGAAACATCCCTCCCCAGCTCAGGAATGTCAACTGTCCCCACCCTTGTCCAAGCAAGGGAAGGGAGCTAAGAATCCCCAGAACCGCCCATACCCAATGCCTCAGCCAATGGAGAAGCCCCACTGGGCTTGAGCAGCACCTTGAGCAGGATTGCAGCATCCTGGTCCTCCCTTAACTGCTGGCTTATTGCCCCATTCCTCTCTCCCCTTAAAACCTCGACTTAGCCACTCGGAGTGTCAACCAGACCCTACACCAGAGGTCCTGTGTGTTCCTACAGAAGCAGACTCAGGATGCTACCTGAGCTCATGGCCACAGTAAGGCCACATCCAGAATGTCTACACTACAATTATTTCTGCACATACAAATCCCAGCCCAAGCCTCACCCGCTGGCTGCCTCCACCACAGGGAGTGGTGTCCATTGCAGCCCACTCTGTTCTACGGTGATCATGGCCACACCCCATGGGACTCCACTTTGTGCTCTGCATCTCCTCATGTCCGTGGCATGAGCCAGGGACTCCCTCAGCTACAACACCTTCCACTGCCAGTCCCAGTCTATGGCTTAGACCTTAGAGCCATAGCCTGTCCTTAAGAACCCCTTGAACTGCTGCAAGCCCCTCACCCCCCACAACTCCAAGGGTCTCCTCCTCTCCTTTCCCAGAGCCAGTCTCCTGCTCAAGGCCCTCTGTTTACCCTTCCTCACAGCCTGGAGGAGACCCCAGCAGGAGACAGCTACTTCTACTGTATTCCTTTCCCACAAGAAGACAGGACAGGCCCTGAGATGGTCCGGTGACCTCTTCCTTCTGAAGGACCCTCCATGTAAGGCAACACACATGGGGAATGTCCAGAGTTCACAATGCTCAAACTCAATCTGCTCATTCATCAAGAATGTGAAACTGAGGGCCGCCACTCCACCTGCCCCCACTGGACCCCAGGGACACCGATCGGGAAGAGATACCAATTTGCTTCTAGTGACTTCAGGAGACACGAACATTAACTAATTATAAAGTTGTACCCTTATATACTAAATCACATGTACAGGAAATTAAAAATACCAACCATCTGCCTGGTACAAAAAGGAGAACAAGGAGAGTGTAGAGATGTCAGTCCAAATGAGATCTCCATAACTTCCTTGGGGAGGCAGAATCCGAGGTGTGCCCAAACCAGAGGCGGGGGGATGGGATCGGTTACAGTTGGACTAGGATTAGAGCTGGAGTCAGGGTCGGGTTTGAGGTTGGGGTAGGGTTAAAGGCTTGGGTTGAGGTTGCATTTGTTATAGTGGGGACTATGATTGTTTTCGGGTTGGCGTTGTGATGGATGGGTTGGCGTTGGGCTAGAAAGGTTTTGTGTGGTTGCTGTTGGAGTTAGTGTTGGGGTTTGATTACTTAGGAAGTTTGTAGGGGCCCACATTACGTTCCATCTAAGGTACCGTTAGGATGCACACTTGGCTCCAACCTTCTAGGATTCCCAATTCCCAGACCCCAGCCTGCCCACGCTTGGTGTCATGGTTTCTCATCCGGGAGCCACATTGCTCTAGGAGGCTGGTCGGGAGCAGGTCAGTGCCTGTACTCCACCCTGTGCCTCCCCACTCTCTTCTGGGGCCTAGGCTTTCACTAGCCTGGTGTGATGGTAAGATGTGGCATCTGTGTCTGGTGTGAGAGCAGAGGTGTTAAGAGGGGAGTAAAGTGTATTTCCCATGTATGTCTTCTGATCATCATGATGATTCAGAACTTGAGAGTGTTTCTGGGAGTCCTTGCTTACTGTGCATTTCTCCAGAGTCCTTCCCCAAAGCTCTATGAATCCTGCCAGTTCCATTGTCCATGGAAACAATGTGAATGTGTGTGTGAGTATGTGCACATGTGTGTGAGTGTATGTGTACATGTGTGTACATGTGAGTGTGTTGTGTGAGTGTGAGAGTGTGTGTAAGTATGTGTATGCATGAGTGTATTGTGATTGTGTGAGTGTATGTGTGTGTACATGTGTGTACATGTGAGTGTGTTATGTGAGTGTGAGAGTGTGTGTAAGTATGTGTGTGCATGAGTGCACTGTCATTGTGTGAGTGTATGTGTGTACACATGTGTGTACATGTGAGTGTGTGTGCACAAGTGTATGTGTGAGTGTTTAAGTGTGACTGTGTATGAATATATGTGTGAGTATGTGTGCGAGTATATGAGTATGTGTGTGAGTGTGAGTGTATGTGTGAGTGTGTGTGAGTTTATGTGTGTGTAAGTGTATTGTGAGTGTATGTGCATGTATGTCTGAGTGTATGAATGTGTGTATGAGTGGATATGTATGTAAGTATATGTGTGAGTGTGTGTGTGAGTATGTATGTGTGAGTGTATGTGTTTGTGCGTTGTGTGTATATGAGTATTTGTGTGTATGTGAGTGTGTGAGAACATGTGTGTGACTATATTCATGAATATATTTGTGAGTATATGTGAGCGTGTGTATGTGTGAGTTTATGTGTGTGTGAGTGTATGTGTATGTAAGTGTATTGTGAGTGTATGAATGTGTGTATGAGTGGATATGTATGTGAGTATATGTGTGAGTGTGTGTGAGTGTGTATGAATGTGTGAGTGTATGTGTTTGTGCATTGTGTGTATATGTGTATTTGTATATATGTGTGTGTGAGAACATGTGTGTGAGTATATTCATGAATATATTTGTGAGTATATGTGTGAGTATATGTGAGTGTGTATGTGTGTGTTTGAGAGTGTGTATGTGTGAGTTTGTGTGTGTGAGTATATATGTGAACGTATATGTGCGTATGTGTTAGTATGTGACTGTATGGATGTGTGAGTATGTGTGTATATGTGTGTGTGCAAGATTCATAGAGCTGGCATGTGTCCATTTGTATGTAACACTGTATTTGTGATGCACATATGCATTGATGGTACACTTTAGTATGTGCGTGATATGCATTAGTATGTGCATAATGTGCATGTTTATGTGTGGGCATTGTGTGTATATGGTATTCATAGTAGTGCATGTACATGGCTGGTAGTCATGTGTGATAACATGCACAGCATCCAAATACCACACAAGTACATACACCCACATATACACCCAACCCACACATGTGTGCGTTAGATGCAAAACACAGAGTTTATGAATGTATCACATACCAAATGCACACATGGCACAATATGTTTTCCACATGTAGACATCATGCAAAAGCAAAGTCAGACTCTTAAACATGTAACATACATAGCATATATGCACATACTGCATACATAAACATGTCACCCACAAACAGCTCATACACCAGGCACAGAAGTATATCTTGCACACATTCATCCATCACATGTATGCAACACATGCTACGCAGCCTGCATCTGGCTCACACGTTAATTCCTGCATTCACTAACATACAAATGATCTGCCCCTGAAAGTTGGAAAGAATTTCTTTATTTTTGTTGAGACAGGGTCTCACTATGTACTATTGCTGGCACAGACCACACTATGTAGACTAGACTGGCTTCAAACTCACAGGGATCGACCTGTCTCTGCCTCCCTAGTGCTGGGATTCAAATCTGTGCCACTACACCCAGGAGCTCTGTTTTAAAGTGGATTAATTTGGGGTTGGGGATTTAGCTCAGTGGTAGAGCGCTTGCCTAGGAAGCACAAGGCCCTGGGTTCGGTCCCCAGCTCCAAAAAAAAGAACCAAAAAAAAAAAAAAGTGGATTAATTTGTGTTTCCATACATAGGTGTGGTGTGCAGAGCCTTGTCTCCCTCCCCCTTAGCCCTCCTCACCTCCTCTTTCCTTTTCTTCTTTTTCTCTCATTAGTTCCCTTTGTTCCCCTAGTTTTGTTTATACTTTTGTCTTTAGGGTTTTACTGCTGTGAAGAGACTCCATGACCAAGGCAAGTCTTATGAAGGACAACATTTATTTGGGGCTGGCTTACAGGTTCAGAGATTCGGTCCATTATCATCAAGGGAGGAGCATGGCGGCATCCAGGTAGCCATGGTACAGGCAGAGCTAAGAGCTCTACATCTTCATCTGAAGGCTGCTAGCGGAAGACTGACTTCCAGGCAGCTGGGGTAAAGGTCTTAAGGCCACGTGCACAGTGACACACCCACTCCAACAAGGCCACATCTCCCGGCAGTGCCACTCCCTGGGCCAAGCATATGCAACCCATCACAACCTTCGTGCCACACATGATGTTACGTAGCTATATTAAGTACAGGAACCGCAAGTGAGAGGGGACAGCTGCTAGCTTCAGTCACTTAACACAGTTGTCTTCACCGGCGTGCATCTTCTCCTGGAACATGGTGGCTCCTTGGCTACAGCTGGGTCACAGACATGGCCAAAGCTCCCTCTGTTATCAGCAAAGGCCCGTGCTTTCTCCCGCATGGGTGCTCTTTTCTAGCCTTTGCCTTGTTGATCCCTGCACCTCTGTTCCGGTGGAGCACACGTGCCAGTAGCTCTCTTATATTTTCAGTTGCGAGCTGAGCCTTCAATGGCTGAGCCATCTCCCCAGCCATCCAGTAGCTTTTGAAAGACTATCTCTACACAAAAGGATCCCTGTCTCCGTGTAGGTGGCCTCCACAATGTACTGGAATCCTTGACCTCCGGGAGATGATCTTTTCCCTTCCCAAGTCCTCTTTGTTGTCCCTGCCTCTCTGTCCTGTTCATTGTTCATTGTCCCACTAGAGTCACAGAGCCAGCCCCCTGCATCTCGGTCCTCCCAGGCACCCCAGACTCCGTGTGTCACATCTCCTGTCGTGAGGAAATCAGGTGGACTGAGATCAAGCTCACAGGAACAGCCTCGCTTTGGTCTAACCACTGTTTAAAGTTTCATTCCTAAGGCACCACCTGCTGAGGTGCTGGGCACCAGGACTTCAGCTTGTGAATTTGGGGACACTGGATCCCTTCCATAACAGTGTGGAGCTTCACAACAATGTCGGTTGTGTCCAGCTCCCTAAGCAAAAGGCAACAGGCTTGGATCAGGACCGACTCCGTGCGGGGATCTGAGTCACCCAGTCTCCTGGGAGGATTCCACAAGCAAAAAGTGCCACACACACACACACACACACACACACACACACACACACACACACACACTGTTCACCTAGGTGATCCACAGATCCTAACTGGAATGTGTGACAGAGAAGTCACTAACGTGTCAGGTGTGAACGATGCAAAATAAAGGCTACCTTCCCACATCTCCAGCATGACAGTTAACCATGACCATCTTTGCAACTTGCCTTCCAAACTCCGCCCTCACATTTTTCCTGTGTTCTTTGATGCTAGTCCACAAAACGGCCGTATAACTAACTGCGCCAATAAACTTACTGATCACGAATGCAGTTGTAAATTCAAGTGCCTCTGGACTGGTCAGGTAAATGCAAACAGGGTGGCATACAAGAGGGCTTAATGAAGAGTGTGGCTAAATGGAGACACTGCTCTGCCAAAACAAGTATTACATCCGGTGTGCTTTAAAACACCTGCTGGACACACACAAAAAAAGCCCCCAAGCTTGCCCTCCCCACGCAGCTGCGAGCATCTCATCTAAGTGAGCGTCACTGAAGATGTGGTGAAAGGTGGGTTTCAAAGGCGGGTGCACAGACCTGCTTTGGAATCTTGGGTTCTTATTTTACTTTGTGTGCCTTGGTATTTACCCTCCATGTATGTATGCCTGTGTGAGGGTGTCAAACCCTCCGGAACTGGACTTACAAACTGCTGCTGTAAGCTGTCGTGTAGGTGCTGGGAATTGAACCTGGGTTCCCCCGGAAGAGCAGATCTCGGATTCCTCTCTGCATAACACAGTACTGCCTCAAGCCTCCGATGTGAGGAACATGAAGAATAAAGCAAGCCGCGATGACGATTTTATTTTTAAATCAGTGTCTTCTAGAGCAAGTCTGTTCTCATGTGTGGAGCAGTTGTGCCTCTCGGTGGTAAAAGTTAAGAACTGCACCTTAAATAAATACTCCTGAGGCTAAAATGCACTCTATGGGTGAGACAGTGCATTGGAATCCAGTCCTGAAGTAAACAAAGTAAGTTGCATGGGTATTTGCGCTTCATGCTTAGGCTCCATGCCCAAGGCCTCTCCCAGCAATCACGGCCATCCTGGAGTGGTTCTGGTGACAGTTTAATAGCACTTGTGGTGCAGTAAACCCTTACAAAGCACTCAGTCTGCCTAGACAAGTCTACCTAGGCACTAGCACCTTTGCAGGCTCTGAGCACCTCTGGGCTCACACTAGATGTCCTTCTGTCTGGTGACCAGGTGAGACAAATGGGTACCCGGTTGGTTGGTTGGTTTGGTTGGTTAGTTGGTTTGGTGAGTTGGTTGGTTTGGTTGGTTGGTTGGTTTGGTTGGTTTGTTTGTTTGGTTGGTTAGTTGATTGGGTTGGGTTGGTTTGGTTGGTTGGTTTGTTTGGTTTGTTTGTTTGGTTGTTTGGTTTGGCTGTTTGGTTGGTTGTTTGTTTTGGTTGATTGGTTGGTTGGTTGGTTTGGTTAGTTGATTGGGTTGGTTTGGTTTGTTTGTTTGGTTGGTTTGGTTGTTTGGTTGTTTGGTTGGTTGTTTGGTTGGTTGGTTTGGTTGGTTGGTTGGTTGGTTGGTTGGTTTGGTTGGTTGGTTGGTTGGTTTGGTTGTTTGGTTGGTTGGTTTGGTTGTTTGGTTGGTTGGTTTGGTTGGTTGGTTGGTTGGTTTGTTTGGTGGGTTGGTTTGGTTGGTTGGTTGGTTGGTTTGGTTGGTTGGTTGGTTGGTTAGTAGGTTGGTTTGGTTGGTTGGTTTGGTTTGGTTGGTTGGTTGTTGGTTGATTGTTTTGGAGAGTGGTTGTTGTTGTTATTGTTATTGTTGTTGTTGTTTGCGCCTTTCACTGAGTGGTAGTAGGAAGGGGCTACCCTGGCTTGGAGTCTGTAACCAAAAAGGAGTAGATCTTACAGACTCCAGAAATGTCACAGGAGTAAAAAGTACCATTGGATTGTAGGAGGTGCCACCCAGATTTCTCTTTTAAGCAGAAAGGTATGACTGTGGGGTGATCACCAGGGATAAAAATGGCATCCAACAATCAGACCAAGAAAGCCTGAATTTACCACAGATCTACCTTCTTGGAAAGGAGGAGTTTGAGGTCACTGGGGGTGAAGAGAGGATGATGGTGCTTTCTTTACCTCTGTTTGCCTCTGGCCACTTGTCTAGGCCCCTGTGCCTGCTGTGGCTGTTTGCAGAGTTTACTTCCCTGGGGAAGAGAAGGAGCCTACACATTAGGCCCACCAGGGAGTGGCAGCTCCTTCCAGGGGATGGAGAGTCAGAGGTCGGACCTTGCTGCAGACTGTTAGGCCCCCGGAGAAGAAGCCCAGCTTCCCACCCCTCTCCCTTCTTGCATTCTCCTCACAAGATCCTTGACTCTTGTTTTCTCTTGCACACTGATGTTTGCTATAGCACTATTCACAATTGCTACCTTATGGAAACATGTGAATTCATGGTGTGCAAAGGAAAGTGGGCACAATCGGAGACAGCGCTGAGTGAATTAATTAATCCACCTTTGGAAAGACAAGTGCCTTGCCCTCTCGTTTGTGAGTCCTAGGTTTCCTTTAAACTAAACTTGTTCTTTGACAGTTCATCTGTGTGTGCATGTGAGTGTGTGAGTGTGTGTCTGTTCACAGGAGTGTGTGAGTGTGTGTATGTGTGTGTGTATGTGGGTGTGTGTGTGTTATATGTGTGAATGTGTATGCATATGGGTGTGTGTGAGTATGTGTGAGTGTGTGTATGAGTGTGGAGGTGGGTGTATTATGTGTGTGAATGTGTATGTATGCATGTGTATGAGTGTGTGTGAGTGTATTTGAATGTGTGTATGTATGTGAGTGTGTATGTGTGTATGTGTGAGTGTGTAGTGTGTGTATGAATGTGTGTATTGTGTGTGCATATGAGTGAGTGTGTATGTATGAGTGTGGGGTGGGTATATTATGTGTGTATGTATGTATGTATGTATGTGTGTGTATGAGTGTGTGTGAGTGTGTGTGTATGAATATGTGTATGTGTGTGTGTGGGTGTGCTATGCATGTGAGTGTGTGTATTGTGAGTGTGTTTGTGTGTATGTATGAGTGTGTATGTGTGTGTATGAGTGTGTGTGAGTGCATTTGAATGTGTGTGAGTATGTATGTGAGTATCTGTATGTATGTATGTGTGAGTGTGTGTAAATGTGTATGAGTGGGCCAATGCATGTGTTATCACCATCACTGACAAGATGTGTGATTTCCCACCCCACCCCCGGCCAGAAACTCACTCACACCCCTCTGCATCCAATCCTTCTCTGCTCTATACACCTCCTTCCAGGCAACCACTGTGCTGACTCTGTCACTGCAGCCCGTGTTGCCGTTTGGAGTCCTTCACATCGCTGTCCATGCCGTTTCTGTATCTGCTTCTCCTACCCAATACAGTGGCTTTAGATGGGATCCTGTGGTCACTGCTCCTCACCATTCAGGAGGAGACCTTAGTGATGGACAGAGAACTGTTTGTTTTCTGGTTCTCCTGTTGACAGTCGCATGTGTTTCTGGTTCTTGGCAGCGATGCCCAGAGCCACTGTGAACATTCTTGTTCACGTCTTCTTGGACATATGCTTCCATTTATTTTGGGTAAATATGTGGGAGTGAGAATCCTGGATCATAGGGTGGGTACGTTTAACTTCAGCAGAAGCTGCCAAACTGTATTCCCGGGCAGGCAGACAATCTGCCAACTGATTTCAGCAGCCCATCTCATCAGCCAGAACGAGCCACCAACTTCCCTCCTTCTCAGAGACTGCACAACTAGTCCCTGGGCATCTGGAGACTGGAGTGGCTTCAAGAGACAGGTAGGGGCTGGGCAGAAGCAGAGGATGAGACACGGAGAGATGCCCACGTGACCTGCCTCCCAGCATCTTCCCAGTTTCCCTGCAAATCTCCCAGAGCCTTCTGTATGCAGAGAGATTCTGAGATGTCCCAAATGTCTATATGAAATCTGGAGGGCAGAGCGGGACAGATGTGAGGGAACTGCTGTGGAAACCAAGGAAAAGACCCATCCCGTTCCCAAACACCATGTCTTGGAGGTGGAGCGGGACCGCCCCTGACTTCCTATAGCTTTTCTGATGGCTACCTCCCTAGAGCCAGAGCCAGCTTTCTTGTGGTCACGCCTCTATCCCAAGGCTCTCCCTGTTTGCCTTTCCCACCTTTCATCTACAGCCAGTGAAGGTTCAGTGTCAACCATGTTTTCTTGATCAAAGCTTTAGAAAACCGTCTTTAATACAAAAGGATAGTACAGGCCACTTCCACTAAAAGGTGAGCCCACAAGCATCCTAGAGGCAGGAGGAAAACTTGCCTTTTTCACACAAGAGATGTTGCTCAATTCCTAGAATGTTTGCTTAACATGCACAACACCCCCGCCTCAGCACTGCAAAAATGAAGTGTGGTACCCGCCTGGAATCACAGCACTGTGGAGGGAAAACCTAGAGGTTCAAAATCATTGTTGGCTACAAAACCCTCCTAAGATACCCGAAGTCCCCACTAAAAACAAAACAAGGAGATGAACTTTAGTTAAGGGTGCTTGCCACAAAGCCTGAGGACCTGGGTTCAGTCCCCAGGGCCCATAGCACGCAACACACACACACACTTTCTCTGGCAATGGCCCTGACTCCTTTGTCCAGTGAGGTTGAATGTTTAAGCAAGCCGAATACAGGCTCTTGTTTTAATCCCAGCTTTCCTTTCCCCTACTTCCGTGATACCTGGACCACTCACCCCATCTCTCCAAGTCTTAGTTTCCTTATTTTTAAAACCAAGGAGTTGGTATCCACACAGTGGAGTTCTTGTGTGGTTCTCTTGTGCTTGTGCATGGCTGGCATTATTAGAAGAGTTTTATTACATACACACTTACGGACTGGCCATCGCTGCCCCAAAGCTGGAAGTTGTCAAGGGGCAGAATCAGGCGCTGAAGCAGCGACCTGATGGTAGGTAGATCCGTGAGCCGAGGCACGCTGCTTACTCTTCTGCCCCAGGAAAGGGAGAGGAGGGCTGGCTGGGACCTGCTCCTCCGAGCAGTGGAGCAAATAGGCAGGAAGGAGAGAGGAGGGGGATCTACACTCACAGACCCAGTCAGCATTTGGTTTTCAGTGTGCTTTCAAGGTCGGTCTGCATTTTACCATCCAGGTATTGGTTTTTATTCATACAGGCTCAAGGCAGGTTTCCATATGCCTTTGTCAACTTGGTGCCTCCATGACCATAACTGGTCTGGTGTCTCTCAACACAGCCAGGTTCTCTGTGGGTAACCTCGGGGATGCTGAAACTGCTTGCCCCAGATCCGAGATGTGCCTCTATACTTCCTGGCCTCTCTCTTCTCTGCCTGTTGGGCAATGGTCAATTATCACAGCCCTTACCAATGTCCTGTAGTCCCCAACTTATATAATACTTTATTAAATGCCTCCAGAGCCACACAGGTCAGGGGATGGGCCAGGAGCCAAGACTGGAAAAGGAATCTGCTGGATGTGTTCTATATCTAAGCCACTAGGGGCCGCCCATCTGGCCAGCCTTACCTGACTCAGTCTGCAATATTCCAACAGGATCCCAGTAGCCTTCCAGTGTCCCAGAAACCCCAGGCAGTCTGCAGACCAAATGGCAATTGGCCAGGTACCCATTCCCTTCCCCTCTGTGAATTTTAACAAAGCCTTTGCAGGTTAAACAAATTCTGCCCCCATTCCCATCCCCACTGACCCTCCTGAGGTACCCTGCAGTCACCCCTCCTCCCGGGAATCATGAGGGTATAGAGTTTCCACCTCCCCTTCTCCATCCAGAATACATGTGTGGCTCAAAGCGGCTCGCTTGTGAGGAAGGCTGTAGGGCAGGAGGTACCATGGTGAAACGGAACAAAGAGGACTGAAGGCACCCACTTGTATACACAGCCGGTCAGCGGCAGTCCTGGGTAACCAGAGCTCCTGATGACATATGGCACAGTTCAGGTGGTGACAGGCTCAGTCCTCTTGAGGTCTCCCTGGCTACAAGCTGTGAGGAAACCTAAATGGCTTGTTCCCAGCCAAGCTAGAGAAACACTTCCCTCCAAGAACCTGCCGTAGACAAACCAGGGTGAGCCAACCTCTTTCCCCCGGTCTCGGTGGAGGGTGAGATGGCCTTGGTACTCCCAATGAGACAGTCTGCAAAGGCTTAGTTGATGGGCAAGCTGTCTCTATGCCTTTGGGGGCTCCTGGAGTCTCTACATCGAAATGCAAGAGGGCATTATCACACTGTGGGAGTCATGAAATAAATATTTCTCAGCTTAGCGCTGTGTGTGTATGTGTGTGTGTATGTGTGTGTGTGTGTGTGTGTGTGTGTGTAAGGGAGGGGATAGGAGACAGGGAGAGGGAGAACATGTGCAGTGTGTTTGCCTTGTGGGTCACATGGATGCCAGGGGTTGGCATCAAGATGTCTACCTCAATTGCCTCTCCACCGTATTTATGGAGGTAAAGTCCGTCATTCAACACAGTGTACCATTTCAGCTAAATTGGCCGGCCAGGAAACCCCGAGAGACGGAGTTACGGGTGCACATCGCCATGTTGCACTTCTGTGTAGATTCCATTAATCCAAACTCGGGTTCTTATGCTTGCACAACACTTTACCCACTGAGCCAAGCCTCCAGACCCTTCCAGTCCTTAATGTAACCCTAATGGCAACCCCAGGAAGCAGGTAGGGTCACCCCCATTTTATAGATGGGGCACTATAAAGGGAGGCTTCAGACAAAGTGTCTAAGCCAGGACTGGAGTCCAGAGAGCCTCCACCTCAAAGAGCAGACCCCTGGCTGCTGCCATCGGCCAACCAGAGCAGCTTTTGGGGAAAGACTACAAGAGATGCCTGCTTTGTCCTGGGCCTCTTCTCCAGACTGGAGCCCCCCGCTACCCATCAGTGCTTTAGGGGAGCATCTTTTGAACGAGAACGTGATGTAGTAGGACTGGTCATCTCCCGGCCTCCTCATGTCCTTCACCCAGCAGCTCCCGTCCCTCATCCAGGACCCACAAGCAGACGCCACAGTGCAGTTGAACTTGTGAGCATATGCGGATTTATTTTGGCACAGACTTGGCATCCTGAACCCTAACCCTTCAACCCATATCCCCTAAAACAGCTCTGATAGCTCTGACAGTGACAAGCTTGTTCTCAGGCCTGGACCGCACCCAGAGTGGAGAGCAATGACCTCAGAACCAAGGCCGAGGGCCTGTCACCCCCTTACTCCCTAGAATCCAGGAAAACCCAACCAGAGGCAGAGCCCTGCCTACGCTGGCAGGTACAAGAGCATCCGCAGGCTCCTGTCAGTAGAAAAGCAATTCCAACCAAACCACCAGGCCCCAGCAGAGCTAGGAGCAGCCAGTGTGACTCTAGAGGAGAAGGTGCCCGTGGACTGAGAAGAAAAGGAAGCTGACCCCCAATATGTAGGTTCAACGTTGCCCTGGGAGGATACCTGGCTTCCATGCTCAAGTCCGAGAGGTCCAAAGTCAGAGGACCAATAGCTTCCTCCAGCTCAGTGTGGATGCCGTCGCCTCCTCTTCCCTAAACTCGAGGGGCCTGCGACTCTTTCCTTCCACCCTCCTGGGAATGGGGAGCCACTTGTCCTGAGCTGCCATGCTATACCCAGCAAGCCTGAGGGCCGGGACACACAGTGTGGTGCAAACTTCTTTAAGTGAGGTGCATGCGGGTAAACCTTTTGCCAAGCATGATTCATTGTTGCACAGGCCGCATCTGGCTAGAGCCCAGACTTGCTCCCGTCTCCTGCACAGCGCTTGTCTCCAGCCTCTGCCAGAGAATGCGCACCAGGGGATACAGCTCTCGACTTCCACAGATTTCCGTGCCATGCTCCCCTGATCCCAATGTGGCTTCGACGGGGGACAGGGATAAGCCAATTCATAGGACATCACAGTAGCCGTAGCTCTCAGACGCAGAGCTCCTACGAAATGCCCAGGGAACATCTATGACCCTAAATGAACTCCTGCCTCAGGCTCAGACACACTCAGAATTAGGGGCCATCACCAACATGCCTAACCTTCTCCACCCCACCCCAGACCCCTTTAGGTGGCTTCCCAGCCAAAGGCTCAGATGCTCAGGTCTCCCCCACTACTGGTCCTAGGGGATGACAACTGGACTGGTTGGAGGATATTCAACTGGGCTTCTCTGTTTCCTACGCTGCCCTCCAGAAGTCTGTGAACTCTGAGCAGTATAGGCTGGGGGAGTGACTGCACTACCCAAGGGACATCTGCACCCTTTGTCTTTCTGCGTGGCCTCAAGCCATCAGCCAGAGGACTAGGTTGGGGGTAGGGTAGGAGGAAGAGGGAGAGATCTGTATGAATATCTTGCTTTCGTGATATCTCTCAAAACGCACAAAAGCCCAGGGAAGGGTGGCAGGGCAAAGTGGGGCAGGACTGAGGACAGGTGCAGGAGCAAAGGGGTTCGGGAGACCAGGGCTACTCCCTCGGGGCATCCTTTACCCCGGAGGGTACCTAGACATTCTCTTCCTCTGGCACCCCGGCACCCAGCATGGGCTCACGGGAGGCCTCCTTAAATGTCCATGGAGTGGATGTGAGCAAGGCTTTAGGTCCGCAGTCCCATCCTCCTGGGACACCTGCTTGGCACTGCAGAAAGACAGGTCCTGGCATCCTCAGTGGTTCTGGAGGGAGACAACACCAGCCATCAGATGGCGCCCAAGGCTGGGCCACAAGAAAGCGGGGACCAGGCCTCTGCTTTGCAAGGGTATCAGAGACAGGCTCTTGAGCCTCCCTCCTGGTCCCTGCCAGCCCTCCAATCGGGTCCCTTCCCTGCTATCTTCCCGGTCACTCGGGTTCTTTGGCCCTCACAATCATCAGTGTCTGAAGAAAAGGCCAGTGACTCTGAGACCCCCCAGAGCTCAGCATTAGACCCTGTAAGGCTAATGCTGCCACTGGCTATCAAACAGAAAGAACAAGCACTTCTGGGATCCTGGGGCTGCCTATGAACCTCTACTCCACACAAAGCAGGAGATATTTTGAGGAATCTCCTCAGGAGACGGGGTGTAGTGTAGCCAAGCTCCAGACTCAGGTTGCACGGTCTGTCCCAGAGCAGGAACATCCTCACACTGGTGAGGGCCACTGTCCTTTAGCTCGAGCCCAAATTCTACCCTAGGAAGGAAACCAGACCAACTAAGGGCATGTGGAGGGACAGAAAACTGAAGGTGCTGGCACGTCAAGTTGATGGAGATGGAGTCGAGCTATGCCGGGGTGCAGAGTATCACACCTGTACCCTGGGGGTGGGCTTTACCCAGCCACAAGATCATGCCCAATACCAAGTACCAAGCCCCGCCACCCTGGCTTCCGGGCACATCCTCTAGCCATACCTGGTAGATGAGGGTCAAGTCAGGAGGTGAACGAATAGGATAGCCAGGCCGATGTTCAGCAGGATCACCATACAGATGAGGACGGTGTTGGGGACCTGAAGGCATGGAGAAAGTCTGTCTGAGTCCCCAGGACCTCTAGACACCCCCAAACACCCAACAAGATTACAAAGCTGGGCAAAGAAGCCAGGGCTTACAGAAGTATCTTCCTAAAAGCTTCCCTACTTTATCCACAGTTGGACCCTGTACCGGGGTCTATAGTGGCCTCAGGAGAGCTGGAAAAATTCTTGAAACTAATTAACCCAATCCTCCAGAGCCGCGAATAGAAGGCCACATCAAAGGCAGAGTGGAGTCTGGAATTCCAACATTTAATCTAAAAAGCTAGCTTTTGCTCTCTGCAGCTGAATTTGGTTCCTGGACCCCAGTAGAGGCCTGGGACTCAATCCCTGTTGGGATCTTCCTCCACCCTACCTCACCCCCAAGCCCTCACTGCCGGGTTCAGAACAGAGAGGTGGCTGGTGTGCGAGCCAATGACAGACTCCCCACAGGTGCACTCTACAGGTCAGACTCCCAATTGCTGCTGGTCCTCTGCCTTGTCACCTGTGCTCAAGCCCTCTGAGAGTCAGGTCACACTCTCTCCCACTGTCTTGAAGTTAGCCCCTGTCCTGTCCTGCCTCTGGTGCCCCAATTTACCCCCAACTCTACGCACGCACACAATCCCTCCTGGAACCGCAAGGACCTCACAGACTCGCCTCTGCCCGCAGCCTCACCTCCTCTACCTCCACCTCGGCCTCGGCCTCCTGTGCCACTTCTTTCCGGCCCTTCTTCTTGGCACCCGCCTTGCTCAGCCCGCGGGCCTCTGTCTTGCGCGCCTTGGCCTTGGGCTCGGCTTTGGGGACTATGGGCTTGGGCTCCAGGGTGGCGGGCTTGGCGGGCACCCGGCTTCGCGGCGCAGGGGACTCCTCTTCCTGGACCGTGGCGGAGACGGGGGACGGGGGCTCCGAGTCGGATCGCGGGACCTCGGGCTCGGGCTCGGGCTCATCCTCCAAGGGCGGGGGCTCGGGTGGCCCGGTGCGCACAGCGTAGCTGTGGTAACCGCGGTACAGTGCCACCTCAGGCTCCCGCGAGGGCGCGGGCGGTGGCTGCAGCGCCTCGATGGCCATGTGCTCCGAAGCCGGACGCGCGGGGCTACGACGGCCGGCGCCATCCGATGGCGTGGCGGGCCGGCTGCCCTCTCCACCGGGCTCGCCGTTCCAGGCACCCGGACTCAGCAGACCGTCCTTTGACGATCCCGGCCGGGGTCTCTTGGGTTGCGGGGGCGTTCCGGCCGGGGAAGGGGGTCCGCCCTCCGGCTGCGGGGTCTCGCGCTCATGCAGCTGTGGGCTTTCCCGGGGCCGTTCGGGGAGGCCGGTGCCCGGGCCCCGCTCCCGGGGCTCCAGCAGGCTCTCTGAGTTCTCCAGGATCTCCTGGAGCAGCCGACGCTTCTGATACTCCGGACCTGCCAGGGAGAACAGAGAGAGGTAGGCTTCGAACCCACAGCTTTCCAGGCTGTCTTGGGCCAGCAGAGTAGCGTCTATGAGTCACGTTCGTTTACTCGGCTGCCACTCACTGCACGGAGGATCAGATTGGTGGAACAGACAGTTTTAATAACTCTGTGAGGTGGGTGAGATTAGGAATTCTGTTGCACAGAGGAAAAGGAGGCGCAGGGAGGTTAGTTTGTCCAGCATCATACAGCAAAGGGCCGAGATGATGTGCTTAGCTGATCTCTTTCCACCTTTACGTCTGAAAAGAATTTGGCTTAATCACACTATTGGAAGTTTTTGTTTTGGTTTGTTTTGGTTTGTTTTGGTTTGGCTTTGGGGTTTTTTGTTTGTTTTGCAAAAGCCACAACTGCAAAGGTCACCCAACGCAAGCTAGCGTTGTGCTTCCTGTAACCAGCAGGGGGCACACTGTGACCAGAAGACTCACCCCCTGCATCACGGAGGGCCACTTAGGATAGTGAGCTGCTGCGGCCAGAATGGTGTTTCCAAAGCACTAATAGCATGTCGCTCACTTAAAACCCTTCCAATACGCTAAACACCAACCTCTACGTTCAGCAGCCGGCTCAGCTCTGCGAAGCACAGTCTGTGTCGCAGTCCCCTGTCTCTTTACTCAATTCACCCTCTGCTGCCTGTTGTATGCTGCCTGAATGGAGCAAGATGTGTCTCCTTTTCTTCTGTGCAACCGAATTCCTAATCTCACCCACCTCACAGAGTTATTAAAACTGTCTGTTCCACCAATCTGATCCTCCGTGCAGTGGACGCTATTCCACGTCCGTGCCTTTGAATCTGCAAGCCCCCTCTTCTTGATCCCTCTGCCCAAGCACCCAGCAGTTCCTGTGCAGTAGTCCTCAGATGGCCGTGCCAGATGCTCCATCACTTGCGTCATTGGGCGTGTCGTGCACGGGGGCCACCCAGACCCATTGAACCTGACACTCATGAGTGGGCCCAGTCAGGAGCAAGTCAAATCCACAGACCTGACCTGGTCTCAGGGTCCCAGTCTGAACAATCAGCCCAGCATTCATCCCCTGTGTGAGATGCAGTCACCAAGAGACATGGCCACTGCACGCTGACTGCAGCTGTCACATGACCCTAGTTCATGCCCATGCCACAACTCAGGGGCTGAGTGTTACCATTTACCCTGCACGACATCCCAAAGCTGGTGATCAGCAGGTAAGGATTTAAACATGAGTCGGTGCTATCCAGTGCAAGCTGCCCATGTGACTCCAGCGCCATGCCTGACACACAGGCAGTGCCTGGTCCATTCTCCTCAAACTTTTGAAAGTTGCAGAGAGCCCTTTGACCCTCTCATGCACCAGAGACCTGCCCCTCATCCCAGCATCACCAGCGCCCCACCCCCACCCACCCCCCTCATCTGCCTTGCCCAGAGGAGAGTTAAGAGACAAGCAAGGGTGGGTTCCGCTTATAGCTGGGAACCTCAGCTATATCCCCAGTCTTGCGTAGAGGCAGAGATGTGCCCTCCTAAAATCTCATCTCCTGCTTACATCACACCCACAGGTTCCAAAACTCACAGGCATTCAGGGTTCCACTTAGGCATCTCCACCTTGCAGCAAATGAAGGGCCCACCCTGGGTCTGCCCTGCCCACCCCATCCCTGCCTGGCCCTACCTGGCTGGTAGAAGTCTGGAGCCAGCTCCTTGGCCAATGTACGGGCAATGTTGGACTCCTGGTTGGCAGCCAGGGCAGCCTGTTCTGCTGCCTCGGCCTTGGCTTTGGCATGGCTTGTCCTAAGGAAACAATACAGTGAGAGATTTACAATCTAGCCCTCTGCCCGTCCTCCCATGGACAGGATTCTCACTTGGGATGTCAAAGAGTATTCCAGCCCTCTTGTCCGGACTATTGGGCATTTCCTAGAACAGTCCTCCCATCTCTAGGGATACACAGACTACATTCCTCCAGCCTCCCTTGCAGCTAGGTATGGTCAGATGACTGCATCCTTCCCAGTGCATTCTGGGAAGACCTGAAGCTGGTCTGATCGATAAAGCC
This sequence comes from Rattus norvegicus, assembly GCF_021556685.1. NCBI lineage: Eukaryota > Metazoa > Chordata > Mammalia > Rodentia > Muridae > Rattus > Rattus norvegicus. The sequence continues at coordinate 151,789,285 of NC_141536.1, forward strand.
CTTTTGCCTGTTGCGTTTTAATACAAAGTTGTCACCCCAGCACAGTGTGTTTAGCCTCTTTCATTTCATAGTTCCTCTCTCCTCCTCTGGCCAGCCATTGAAATCTGTGGACCCTTCTCCAGACAATACTTTCTTTTGTTCTGAGGCAAGGTCTCATGATATAGCCCTGGGTGGCTTGGAGTTTGTTGTGTAAACCAGGCTGGCCTTGAACCCTTTAAAGATCTGCTCGCCTCTGCCTCTCGAGTGCTGGAAAAATCTCACCTGGCAGAACATTTGTTTTTATGACACAAAATAAGAGACAGGCGCGATGGCTCAGCCGGTAAAGGCGCTCGCCGAGCAAGCCTGAAGGCTGGAGTTGAGTCTCGTGAACCACATAAAGGTGGAAGGAGAAAACCAGCTCCACAAAGTTGTCCTGCGGCCTCCATGCACACACACACACACACACACACACACACACACACACACACACACACACACCATAGACACACATCAATAATAAGATCGATAAGGTTTCAAAGTACACGAAGCGCACAGAGCTGTGAGGAGCTGCAGCTGGATTGACACTGAGGAAACTATTGAAAAGAACAAATCCACGTGGCTGGAGTGATGGCTCAGGAACTAAAAACACATAACAGCTCTGCTAGCGGACCCGAGGACAGTCCCTAGCAGTGTGAGCACCAGGTAGCTCACAAGTGGCTTCAGTGGATCTGACAGCCTCTTTGGATTATCTGGGCACCTGCATTCACATGTGTGTACCCACACACAGACACACGAGGATTCGTCTTAAAAAGTAAACAAAAGAACAAAATCATAACACAGCATAAATCCTTTTTTGTTTGCTTATTTGTTTGATTTTTTTTTCGAGATGTGTTGTTGTAAAAATATATAAAATAGAAAGGTATAGGTGTCTTTTACCCCGCTGGGTCCTGCACCGCGGTGCCCAAGGTATCTGCTAGATATCTTGCCGGAAACACATCCCAACTCTTCGGCGGCCCAGAGTCTCTTGCCACCGCACACTTTCCTACACTCAAACCGTCACATAAAAGAACACACAACACAATAACTTTCGACCCAAATAGTAAGATATAATTGCCCACTTAAACATACAAAGCCCGGTACCATCCATCCCTTAAGAACATTAATAACAACCTGTAAATACACAGAGCAGAATCTTAGCATCACCTGCCATGGCTTCTCACTCTCTCCTCTCTCCCGTCTCCTCCTCTTCCTTCAAACTTCTCTTCCACCCATCCTTCCTTCTCCTCCAATGACAGGCCTCCTTCTATCCTGTACCTGCCCCTCACCTGTTCTTTACAAATTCAATGGGGAGGTTCTGGTGAAGTCACCTGATTCCTGAGTACTGACCAGGCAGCTGTCCTTGGGGCAGTGGAATTAGCATCAAAATACAGATAACTTCAGGGCAAACCACAACAGAGATGTGTTTTTCTGTGTAGCACGGCTGTCCTGGAACTCTCTCTATAGACCAGGCTGGCCTTGAATTCAGAGATCTGCCTTCCTCTGCCTCCTGAGCACTGGGATTAAAGACACATATATCCTTTTTCACCAACATTAAAAATATCTATCAGGGAGCTGGAGAGATGGCTAGACAGTTAAGAGCACTGGTTGCTTTTCCAGAGGTCCTGAGTTCAATGCCCAGCAACCACATGGTGGCTCATGACCATCTGTAATGGGATCTGATGGCCTTTTCTACCATTCAGGCAAACATGCAGATAGAGCACTCACATACATAAATAAATAAATCCTTTAAAATATATATCTATCAGGTATACTGAGCATCACAATGTGAAAGTTTAAATGAGCATAACTGGATGTGACAGCTCAAATCCACAGTCCTACATGTGTGACATGAACACCTGTTATTTCCACGGAGATATAGCAAGTATCCCCATGGCTTGCTGTCTGTCCCCAGATTGGAAGAAACTGCTGAACTTCAGTTCACACATGCACGGACGCTTGTGAACCCCGCCCAGTCCCTTAAGGCACGGGCCCTAGCTGCTGTGGGCACCAGTTGCCCATGATTCCATGCTACCGCAGAGAACTGCGGCCAGCCACGATACTGTGCTCAAAATGAAAGTGCCACTTCCACAGACTCCACCAGATGCTGGCTTACACCAGAGAGCTGAATGATGCCAGCCCACTCCCTCTGTGACCATCACAACCTCAAGGGCACAGTTCCCCACAGTCCCCTGTGCTCAGAGCAAACATGTCTGCAGCTGAGACCAGTCCTCGCCCAGCCCCTCCCTTTCCTGTGTATCTACTGCTGACTGCTCCCTCTCCGAGGACATTCTCTTAACAGTACTAACTTGGGAATCACTACCACACGCCATGTTTCTAGGGACGTGAACCTCCTAAATTCTATCCACAGAATCCACGGTGACCTGCAAGTTAAGAAATGCGGTAGAGGAGCCGGAGAGGTGGTTCAGCAGATAGGAACCCTAACCCTAACCTCATGGTGGCTCACGACCACCATCGATAATATCACTCTTCTGGCCTCTGTGGGTACTGCATACACATTGTGCGCATGCATTCAGGCAAAACACCCATACACGTAAAAATAACTAATACAAATATTTTATCAAAAGAAATTCAGTAGCTGGGCAGTGGTGGTGCATGCCTTTAGTTCCAGAACTTGGAAGGCAGAGGCAGGCAGATCTCTGAGTTTGAGGCCAGCCTGGTCTACAGAGGGAGTTCCAGGATAGCCAGGGCTACACAGAGAAACTCGATCTCAAAACAAAAAAAAAAGAGAGAGAGAGAGAGAGAGAAGGAGGAATGGGAATGGGAGGAAGAAGAGGAGGAGAAGGGGATGCAAAGAATCAGTAGAGTCAGCCAAATATTAGACCGAGGCTGGGGAGCCCTGCAGATGACAGGGAGGAAGGACCAGAGGAACCAGAGGGATCAGGGATACCACAAGAACACGGCCTACAAAATCAACTGTCTGACCTGGACTCAAGTGGGCTCACAGAGACCAGGAAGCCTGTATTAGTCTGCCCTAGGTCCTCTACGTGTATGTTATGATTGTGTAGCTTGGTGTTCTTGTGGGAAGCTGGGCTGTCTCTGACTCCTTTGCCTGCCTTTGGGACCTTTTTATCCCTACTGGGTTGCCCTGCCCAGCCTTGATGTGAGAACACGTGCCTGGCCTTATTGTAGCTTGCGATGCCATATTTAGTTGATGTCCCTGGAAGGTCTGCTCTTTTCTGAGGGGAGGTGAAAGACCGGGAGGTTGGATCCAGGGAAAGGAGAGGTGGGGGCAGGGAGGGGAAAGTGCAGTCGGGATGTAATATATGAGAGAAGAATAAATAAAACAAAAAATATTTTAAAAAAGGAAGGAAAAAGAAAGAAAGGAACTTGGCAGAGGCCTGAGCCTGCCAGTGTGTAGAGGGAAGGCTCCCCTCAGGCCCACGCTGGAATGCTACAAGAACAAACTTTGCACATTTGTTGTGTCACACTTGACATTGGAGAGATATTTGTATCAGCTGTTGGCACCGGTCTAACATGACTATCAGGGGAGTAAAGCCTACCCCAGTCACAGCCCAGTCTATAGCAGGCCAGGCACTGTTCTGAAGGAGTTACGAGGCTAGTTCAGTAATCATGGGAATGACTTAGGAAGCTGGTCCTCCCCTCCCCCCCCCATTTTAGATAGGAGGAAACTGAGGCACATGTGGGCTGATTAACCTGCTGAGAGGTAGCCACAGAATGTGGAAGTTGGAACTTTTGACCCTAATCCTCAATTCTGTGTATTTGGTCACTGCTCTGGAACATGCCTTCAGATGTGGCGGACACTAACCACGCAGGCTTCGGGTAAAGTAGCTCGTTCCCAGCCACATGACAGCAGAAATCTCTGATTACTACTGTACAGTGTGCCTAGAAGGCATATAGAATCCAAAGAGACAGTATGAGAAGACGTCTAATAAAGTGTCTGTGGAGGTTGGCGGCTGAGGAGGTTCAAGTTCAGTCAAGCAGGCATGGGACTCCAGACTTGAAGAAACATGGCCCTCAGGCTGAGCAAAGGTGGGGGGGGCCACGTAGAAGGAAGTAGTTTTGCTGCTGTTATAAATTGTAATGTAAATATTTGGGGGAGATAGATGTTTGCCAGAGGCTCCGAGATGCACAGGTTGAGGACCGCTGATACTGGGGCTTTGAGATGAGAAGAGCTCTAGCAAGTCTGAGCTATTGAGTCTCTGCAGATGTGCTAATACCTAAGAGAGATGATATACACATGGTTTTCCTCAGCCTCCAATGCTCAGCAGGCCCCAGGGAGAGTCCCCTTAAACTCCTACAAACTAGGGGTGTGTGTGTGTCTGTGTGTGTGTGTGTGTGTGTGTGTGTGTGTCCGAGCACGCTGAGTATATGCCATGTGCACATGTAAAGGCACGTGTAGAGGCCAGAGGTTCACATCTGGATGCCTTTCTCAGCTGCTTCTGCTGTTACTGCTGCTGTCTTCTTCTTCTTCTTCTTCTTCTTCTTCTTCTTCTTCTTCTTCTTCTTCTTCTTCTTCTTCTTCTTCTTCTTCTTCTTCTTCTTCTTCTTCTTTCCTCCTCCTCCTCCTCCTGTTGCTCCTCCTCCTCCTCCTCTTCCTCCTCTTCCTCCTCCTCCTCTTCTTGAGATAGGGTCTCTCACTGAACCCAGAGCTTCCCATGTTGGCTGGAATGCTTACCAGTAATCTCCTGGACTTCCCATGTTTCTGGCACGTGCCCCCAATCCCACCCTGCCCAGTAGATGTCATAGATATTCAGAGACAAGGCCAGCCAGTTCTGAGGATCTGAACTCAGGTCCTTATGCTTGTGAAGCACTTCACCCACTGAGCCCGTTTGTTTTGTTTCCTGTTTAAATCTATGCTCCCCTTTCTAACCTTCAAAACTGCCCTGAGAGGTAGCTGTTATGTAAGTGCAGTTGCTGAAGAAGGGCTTCTTGCTCAAGGGTGCAGCATGTAGCTAACGCAGGTGTTAGCCACGGGTGTGGCTCCTTTGACGCCCTGATTATTATCATAGAGGCTATTCCATCATCCCTCTTTCCAGAGGACAGAAGAAACCGCCTGAGTTGCACAGTGTGGACGTGACAGCATTGTGGGATTAAAGTCCATGCTTGCTTTTCATGTCGTAAGGAAGAGTGGAGTCTGACCTCCAAATCACACAGGTCAGATTCCCAGGCCCCGCTCTCTCGGCCAGGCCACACCCGCTCATTGCTGTTAGCTTCAGGACTGCATCAGTCCCGAGGACAAGCACACGGGCATCCCTGTACACAAAAGATTCAGGAGCTCCTCAGGCCATGGTGCAGGGCAGGGCGTGGGGATTGGCAACTATGGCCTCCAGCTTTGGCTCTGTGGGTTCAGGTGAGGTGAGACATTCAAATGCCAGAGTTCGGTAAACAAGACCAACCATGTTTTATTTTATTATTTTGCTTTTATTTTTCTTCCATTTGCCTGTGGGCCGTGTGCACATGTGTTTTGCATGTGTGGGGGCACACACGTGTGAGTTCATATGTGTGCTCATGTGTTGTGAATCATCCTCAACCGCTCTTCTACCTTACTCATGGAGACAGGGTCAACCAGAGTCTTGCTAGACGTTTGCTCTGGGCTCCAATCTCTACAAGCGGATGCTGGAGTTACAGGAGTGCTGCCACGCCCACTTGGTGTTAACATGGATGATGGGGGCCCAGACCTCTAGCCCTTATGATTGTGCAGTGAGCGTTTTCACCACTTAGACACCCAGCCCCCCAAAATCATATTTTAATCCAATATTTTACTGTAAAACTGATGCGAAAAAAGCCAGATGAGCTAATTAGGAAGAACATTTTAAATAAAGCCTAATCGGTCTCTGCACCTTGCTTTGTCCCAGTTCAACCCCACTGGGACCCTACAGCTCGGAATGTGGCCTACTCTTTGTGCCTCAGTTTCCCCATCTGTAGGAAGGAAACCATAATCCTCTCCTAGTTTCTGAGAAATTAAATGAGCAGCAGGTGGGAAGTGTCCCCCACATCATGATGACAATCTAGACAGGTGACGATGGTGGTGGTTAAGGCCGAAAGATACTTTTGACATCAGAACAGAATGGTGGGTGAGTCACCCACTGGTCAGTCTGACCCGTGCGTGGGTATGTGGGAGGAAAAAGCCCTGCGTTTTGGGGATACAGTTCTCTGGGAACCTGAAACCTCAGGTGGTGGTGGAGAAAGAGAAATGCTAGGCCAACCTTCCTAATGAGAAGATGCCCTTTTTTGGTCATAAGAGCTGAGGGAATCTCCTTTCTGATGCCTTGGGAAACTGGCAGCCTGCACCCAGAGCCCTCGAGGATCCTGGCCACTGTCGCTAGGGCAGCCAGCAAAGGCACGGAGATGGAAGTGGCCACAGCACAGGCCCCAGCATCAGCACCACTGGACCACTGGACGCTCGTCGGAACCCCAGGCATGAGACCCATGTGATGGCAGGAAGCACCCACTGCACAGCCTGGCGGGTTGACCCCTTATCCACCTTTCCCTCAGCACCCACTGGTCTGGGTTCTCTGACTCCCCAAGTTAGCACATCTTCTGCCTTCCGCTTCCTTCCCCATCCTTGCCGTACACATGTGTCCAGAGAATTGATTTGTCCCTATACCTGAGGGCCTCACCTTTCGTGAGCTTCCAACCATTCTCTAAACGTAGCCCAACTATGCTACATGGCATGCTTTGAGGCCCCTCCACTAGAGGTGATCGATCTTTGGAGGATCACCAAGTATAGCTCAAGGTAGCCTTAGAGTGAAGGACAGGTGACACTGCTGTCACCAGAAGGCCATAGCTTTCAGTTGGGTACCACTCGGGGTGTGGCCATAGCACAGGCCCCAGCATCACCACCACTGGCGGCTCATCGGAAATGCAAATTCTTGAGCTTCGCCAGAAACCTACTGATTTGGAATGGGAGTGACCTATGCCACCTAACTCCCAAGCTATACAGCCACTCTGCTGCTGACTCCAGGTAGAGAAGCACGTGTCCACAGAGCTGAGCTTAGCTCCCTCCTAGGCTGTCCCCAGCCTGCTGGTGAGAGTTGGAGTGGGAGCTTTGGATGGCTGTCTTTAGACACCAATGTTCTCCCCAGTCCAGGCTGTAATAGAAGATACTGGACTACTTCCTTCCCTCTACCCCAGACCACCCCCCATATCCAGATGGGTCTCCTAGGGCAGCGCTGGGCCTGCTAGGGGAAGGAAGGGGAGCAGTAACTGGGGCAAGGGGAGGGGCAGGGTGAAGATGCTCTTCTTGGTGGCTTTCGGATTATCTTTCAGCAGCTGGGTTAAAAATAAGGCTGGTCATTTTGGAACGGTGCAGGGCCATCACTCAGCGCAGCCACCTTGGGGAGCATCCCCACCCAGCTCCCTTTTCCCCATCGTTGGGCTCTCAGCTGCTTAATTAAAGCCAGTCTCTTCTCCCTGCAGTCCACACCACACATTAGTGGCTTTGAGGAGCCGAAAGGGGGTGCAGTCCAACTCCTGGATTTAGCTTGGTCTGTTCCCTAGCCTGGAAGACACTTCCCATCGCTTTGTTCATTCACTTGTTACAACTTGGTGGGCTGTCAATTGTGAAGCAGGCACGATTCTAGGCCCCTCAAACACAACTGCCAATAGCCCTGCACCCCCGTACCCCTGTTGAAGTTAATGCAGGGCTCGGCCAAATACAGTACATGGTCAAGTACAGCCCCTAACTGTTTTGTACCAGCCTGGCTAAAAGTGGTTATTTTATTAAGTGGTTGGAAAGAAGAAGAAAAAAAAAAAAACAGCCAAAGGACTAATATTTTCTAATGTGTGAAAATGGTCTGGGATTCAAATTTCGCTGTCTGTATAAAGTTTTAGTGGCGTGCAGACACATTCATTTGTGTACTGTCTGGAGTTAGGTGGTTGCCATAGAGACCGTAGGATGAGCAGAGCCAGAAGTATTTCCCTTCTGGTCTGTTAAGAGAAAAGTCTGCAGCCCTCTGCTCAATGCAGAATGAAATGTTTCTTTTCCTCCAGAGATCACTAATATTCATCTGGCTATCTGCTCAGCACTTTGCACTCTGTACCATGGGCTACTGGACGGGCATGAACGTGGTGGGGTACTGTCACATTCTAGGGATCCAGCCATCTTGCCCACCAGGTGTCCCTGCCATACACCCCACACAATAGCAGGAAACGAGTTGTTAAGCTAGTCAGCTAAGAGCCTGGGGAAAGGGCTCACTTGGTAAAGTGCTTGGCGAAGCACCATGCATGCAGAAGAACCTGAGTTTGGATCCCCAGCACCCAGCGTTAAAAACTAGGCTTGGGGGCTGGAGAGATGGCTCAGTGGTTAAGAGCACAGACTGTGCTTCCAGAGGTCCTGAGTTCAAAGCCCAGCAACCACATGGTGGCTCACAACCATCTGTAATGCGATCTGATGCCCTCTTCTGGTGTGTCTGAAAACAGCTACAGTGTACTCATACATAAAATAAATAATAATAATAATAAACTAGGTTTGGTGGCATATATCTGCAACCCCAACCCTGGCGAGGCATAGACAGATGAATCCGTGGGCTCGCTGGCTGGCCACTCTAGCCAAATTGGTGAGTCCAGGTTCCGAGAGAGACCCTGTCTCTCAATAAATAACTAGAGTGGGTTTTCCCCGCCCACCTTTACCCAGGTCCTGAGGACTGAACCCGGGTCTCCAGGCTTACAACACAAGCATCTTCACTCGCTGAGCCAGCTGGCCTGCTTTCCACGGTCTTAAAGGTACTCTCTGAAGCACAAAAGCTTCAAGTTGGGACGACGACGCTGAATTCCCCTTTTCTTTTGTTATCTGGTCTTTGGGTTTCATATCTAAGAACTCTTGTGCCTACACCAAGTTCACAAAGATTTCCTTCTACCATCTCATCTGTGTGTGTTTGCAGTTTCCATTCTCCTATTTAGAGATGTTCAGGATTGCTTCTAAAAGGGGAAAAGTTAGACGGACTCTGTCACCGATTTTTTTTATAAGTGGGAAAACCGAGGAAGAGAGAAGTCAAGTCACTTACCCATTGGATTATTAAAGTGAGAGTTGAGCCTTACATGGCCCCTGCTCTGGAAAGATGAAGAGTCTGGGGGGAGAGATAAGACAAGGTGAAATGTCTTGAGAGTAGAATGAAGGGAAGGTTGCTGGGAGGGGAACGCCCCCTGGGCACGTTACACGGCCATAACTGGCATCTTATTTGTATTTTATAATATGTAAACACAGATATAGGTTTATTTTCTCATATTCTAAATTTTAAAGATATATTTTATAAATATGTATCATAAAATAATAATATTAATTCGCTGTAGGAAACTTTGGAAAGCAAGTAGTTTTATAAAGGAAAAACTGCCACTCATATTTTAGTGTTTGGAGGTGTTAGGAGCACAGGCGTAATGCTGGGTGGCTTGAAATTCCTGTGCCTTAATTTTTCCATCTATAAAATCATGATATAAACAGCCCTGCAGTCGTAGCATAAAGTTCCTGAATTATACAGCCAAGCAACATACAGAAACCACTTGGAATGGGGTGGGCCCTGTTATGATGATTAATCTCAGTTAGCAACTTGGTGGGATCTAGACCCAGGAGGGAGACAAACCTCTGAGCACACTTGTAGGAAAATACCTTGTTTAGATTCATTGAGGTGAGGAAACCTGCCCACTATGGGTGGCACCATTCCCTAGGCTTGGGAAAAAGGAGGAAGTGAGCTGAACACAAGCATTCATCGTTCTTTGTCTCCTCACTATGGATGTGATGTGACCTGTCACTTCAAGCTCCTTCTCCCTCAACATCCCCTCTGAGATGGCCTATACCCTCAAACTGTGAGTCAAAATAAGCCACTAAAGTGGACATCAGAGGTGGCATTGGGGTTGTAGGTTCAAGATCTAATCAATACCCACCCCCAGTCCTATGCAGAGCCTCCCCACCATGGAAGCTTGTTCTAAATCCCTGCAGGATGGGGGAAAGGGTGCAGCTCCAGATGATTGTGTTTTATTTAATGATGGTCTGCTTAGGGGAGAAGCCTCCTATACAGAATCTGCTCCAGTGAGGGAGTGGGAAGGTGAATGGAGACGCAGTCCTTCCAATCTTAGATGCAAGATGTAGCGGCCTTGGCTCCCTACATTCAGCCTATTGTCCTATTCAGGTGGCTGAAAACTAGTCCCAGATACCCACCTCCTGATCACAGGAACCTGCGAGTGTCCCCTTACATGGCAAACAGGCCTGGCAGATGTGAGATGGGGATTGTGGGGGGGTTAGGTAGGCCCTACATGTAATCGCAGGTACAGTAAGGGGCACACCAGGAAGAACTGGCAGCGGGGAAGAATTGATATACGGAGACCAGAGGGGTGCCCTAAGGATGCAGGAATGGCCGCAAGCCAAGGGTCAGAGTAAGGACCATTAGAAGCTGGAAAGCAACGGCTGGACTCCCCTCCCAGAGCACACGGTAAGAACCAACCCTGCTAACATCGACTTTAGCCAGTGACATTCCTGAAAGAACTTCCAGCTCCAGAAATAAGAGAAAGATCCTCTGGTCCCGAGTTTGCTGTCGTTGGCTATAGCAAGCACCAAGAGGAAGCTGTAACTGCTAAGATCGCATTCAACTCTGAGACACCCCAGTTCCCTGGAGGAGAAATGCTGGCACAGAACACTCACGTAAAGGTTGCAGCTCGAAAGAGCTGAGGCTTCTCCAGTTGCCAACATGTGGTTCTACTCCAATATCACAGTCTTTTGTATAACTACCGGGCCCACGGACCAGCCTTCAGTCACAGTCCAGAACAGCGAGTGACTGAAAATGGCCTTAAGCCAATCTCTTCCTCCAGGGGTGTTGTGGGGACACTACATCCCTGTAGCCCAGAATGGGTGGTTACCAGCAGGATCTCTTCCCTGAGGTGGCTGGTCTGTGGAGAGCAGTAGTTATGGATAAGACTATGAGGCTGGGCCACACTTTGGCAACTGGAGAAGCCACAGCAGGGAATCATGGGCCTGCAAACCCACCAGAGCTGGCTGGGCAGAAGACAGGGGCCTTCGGGACCACTCAGGAAGCTTCCCTTCCAAAACAGTTCATTCACAGGCTGAGGTACATATTCAGTCCGTTCATGGGCTACATATATACACAGCATGCTTGCCTACCATTTGTCAAGCCTGTTTCCAGCCCAAGCACCAAATGGGGAAAAATAAACTTCCTTATTTTGTTTGTTTGTTTTTTTAAAAAGGCAGGGTCTCTCTATGCAGTCCTGGCTCTCCTGTAATTTGTTATGTAGACCAGGCTGGCCTTGAACTTGCAAAGATCCTGCCTGCCTCTGCCCCTTAAGTGCTAGAGTTAAAAACCTGAGCCACCACACATGACTGGAAAAGTAACCCTTGAAGGGACAGCATTCAGAAGCCACCATGCTAATGAACCAATGGATGTATTAGCTTAGGAGCCCACCTTCCTAGCGGGTCCATCGCTGTCCTGGTTTGCTAACAGGGCTGTGAACACAGAGACTTAACTAAGCCATCAAGGTTAGGATCGTGGGCTCTGTGATCATGTCTTGTGGATCTGAATCCCAGATGCCCTCCCCCTAGACCCTTCCTGTGTGACCTGCACAGATCACTTAACCTCTCTGTGCATCCATTCCTGAAGGTCACACTCTGGTCTAACTTCTCTTTGGACGTGTGCCAAGTCTAGTGGCTTGCTCTAACAAACAAGATCTGTCCAAAGTGATAGATATAAGTTTATAAAAGAGCGTCACTCCTCTCTGGCTTGCAATCTGCACCAACAGGTGGGTAGTTGGGATGGCCAGCACACACACGCCAACGGGAAAGGGGTGAGCCTGGAATTCCATTGCTGACTCCCACCAAAACAGGAAGATGGAAAAGGGCGGGCCATAGCTCAGAGGTCCAGTGCCTGCCTAGCTAATGCACAGCAAGCCACACAGCAGCCAGTAGGAGAGCCCCCTCAGGCTTATGGGTTGACTTAATGTGGTGCCTGGCAGAGCAGGCCTCCCACAAATGGTAGCTGCTACTTTTTGCTGACGGGGTGCTTTGTGTCTCCCCAAGGGTTGAACTTGCCACCCTGGGGTGTCTGGGTCTGCTGGGATGTCTGCCCCAGCAGAGCTTGCTGACTTAGCTGTGAGGGTGCTCAACCTGCCCCACCCACCTGGTGAGAGTGAGGCCATGGCATCTAGCAGACCCAAGTCAGCAGACTGGGTGTGTCTAAATAAGGACAAGGCGCCCAGGATTGCACTCCCTGAGCCCCAGGAATGTGACAGCTGAGCCCTCTCCGCTCAGCACCGCCCCCACCCCACCCCACCCCACCCCACTCCCGGCCTCCAGCCCCTCCCCAGGTCGAGCTCAGCTGTGGCATTCCAACTTTCTCCAGAGCAGCCCCCAGTGGCACCCACACGGGCCTCAGCCCCACCCCAGGGTGAATGGAAACTGATAAGGACTCTGGGAGGAATTCCAAGTAGCTCCCATATGCTTTTGGGACCTGGCAGCCTCGGCCCCAGCACCTCCATGGAGACCCTGCAGCAAGAGGCTCCAGAGAGAGCCCTCCTGCCCACAACCAGAAATCCCACTCCTGGTTCCAAAGGTGGTCCTAGTGGCAAAGCTGATATAGGTCATGGCAGGCTACAGAAGAGCTGTTCACCACCACTGTCTCTCACCACGGAACCTGTCAAGAGCTACCGTGATAAGTCCTTGCGTATGGGATGGTGGAAAGCCAACAGCCACTGTGAGCCGCACACTGTCAGGGGACCTAGCCCAGATGTGCCTGCTGAGTGATGGTTTGAACAGGGAAACTCTGGTGACACATGACCTGGATTCCAGTCGCCCCCCCCCCCCCGGCCCTTCAACTTTTTTTTTTTAATTACATTTGTTTACTAGCTGATTGGTGTGTGAACACTGTGTGGTTTCGTTCATGTGAATGCTCCTGTGTGTTTGTCTAGAGGCAAGAGGAGAAGCCCTGTTTACCATCCTTCAGCTGCTGTCTACCTTTTTTTTTTTTTTTTTTTTTTTGGTCCTTTTTTTTGGAGCTGGGGACCGAACCCAGGGCCTTGTGCTTCCTAGGCAAGCGCTCTACCACTGAGCTAAATCCCCAACCCCTGTCTACCTTTTTTGAGACAGGATCTTTCACTGGCCTGGAGCTCCCCAAAGTAGGCAAGGCCAGCCGGCCTGTGATCCCGGGGGGCACCGTCTGTCACCTCTTTTCCCAAACTGGCACTACAAGTGCATTAACAGACCCTTCTGTTGGTGGTCTGTTTTTATTAGATTTATCCAGTTTTTATTTCATGTGTGCAAGTGTCCTGCCTGTGTGAATATGTATGTGTACCATGTATACCTGTATCCACAGAGGTCAGAAGAGAGCACCAAATCCCCTAGAACTGGAGTTACAGATGCTTATGAACCACCACGTGTCTTCTGGGAATCGAACCTGAGTCCTCTGAAAGGGCAGTGAGTACTCTCAACCACTGAGCCACCTCCCTAGTCACAGCTCTACTGAGCGCACCGTCTCATCAGCTCGCACCCTACTTTTTTCCTTGCTCTATGACTTCAGACAGGTTGCTTTACTTTCTGTGCCTTGGTGTTTCCCTTTGTGAAATGGGAGAAACCCCAAAGTCTTGGTATCTGGGGCACCAGAGACCATCGAGTACCTGAGACCATAAGCAGCTGTCAGTGACTATACCTAGAGCCAACCAAGACTCCCCAAACCCGGGGACTATACCGCACCAGGAAGCACACTCAGGCGAGAGATGACCCTGTCTCGCTCACAGCTAAAACCCCTGCATCACTGACTAAATACCATGCCCGGCACACAGTAGGTGTGCAGCTGCAGCAATGAACTTCACACCCAACACATAATAGGTGCATAGGAGTTGAAGTTTTGCTCTGGATGTAAAGGATTTGACTCAGATTTTCCCGGGAAGAATAACCCACCCTATACAATGAAGGTATTTAAAACCAAAAAAAGCAAGGAATTTGATACAGTAGTTCAGAAACATTTGCTGAGTCTTAAGAGGTCACAGGCCTGGGCCTGGAGTGGTAAAAAGAAGGAGCATGAGGTGTCCTCCCAGGAGAAGACAGAAAAACAACAGGTTTCAGGCCCGCTGACCAACCGTATGACTAAGGATATGGAAGGCTGAGAGGCTCTCAGAAAGCAGCGTGGCCTTGGGTAGAGCTAGGGAACGAATCAGATGGGAGGGAGCGCTCAGGGGAAGATGGGGGATGGGAGGGACAGTCAGAGCAAGACCTGAGAGGTGGACTGGGAGTGCAGGTGGGGGGCATGGCGGATGATGGGTGGCTGAGGACAGAGGTTCAGGGGTTAGGCATCAAAATGAGTCCCTGGTCCATCCCAGTCACTGAATCTGTGGTTCTACTTCCTGCCAAAGCTAGCTGGATTGCCCCCAAAACCCAATACGGCTAAATCTACACGGTTTTGCTCAATGGCTGGAGAGGTACCTCACTCAGTACGGGGCACAAAGCCCTGAGTTAAATCCCCAGCGCCCATGTAAAAATGCCAGGCACGGCAGTCCATCCAGTTCACCAAGTGGCTGAGGCAGGCGAGCGGCTCACCAACCAGTCTCCACTTCTTTCTGGGCACACATCTAGGCTTTGTCCCAGGGGTCCTTTCAGGCCACGTGACTATCTCTGGCCAATAGAATGTGAGAGAATCTAACAGTGCTTCCCAGCCTAGCCAATCACATCCTTCCATGGGTATCCTGGGATGTGTTCCCTCCCTTTACCGATGAAGAGAATGTGGCCTTAGAAGCCATATGCTAAAAACAGCAGAACCATGAGGTAGATGGTTTCTAGCCCCTGAATTGTCACATGGAAGAAGGACTTTACATGAGCAAGAAGTAAATAGAAACAAGTCCTTATCCCTACAAGCAAAGGGACGGAAAGGATGGGGTTTGAGTGGCCCCGCCCCCTTCCTTCCACTCTTGGGGCTCTTCTAGCGCTCCGGCAGTCCTTGGCCATGAGATGAACTGCCCAAAAGACAGGGTAAAAGGACAGCTGCTGTCTTCAGGTGAGATTCTGGTGGACACCATTTGTTTGAGTATCCGTCCCTTTCCCACAAGAATGCCAAAGACTTGACAGCTGTGAACTCCTGCTGTATACGAGGCCTGAAAAAGCTGGGAATGCCTTTTGCTCCTTGGCCTCCAAAAGTCTAGTTCCTAAAGGACAGGCTCTCACAAATCTAATTCTTGTAGGACGGCCCCTTACAACACTGATGCCCACGTCCCCTTCCTGCTCTGGTCCTTTGAGTGGAGGAGGGGCAGGAGAAATCTTTCAGGCCAGTGTTCCTTTTTGTGTGTGCGTGGTGAGGCGTGTGCGCATGTCTGAGTCACTGCGTGCATTCGTGATGTTCATGTATAACGCGGAGCACATCAAGCGTTCTACTCCAGCTCTCCACCTTATTTCCATGGAGTGGCTCCCCAACTTGAGCCTGCAGCTAGGCGAGCAGTTAGCGAGCCGCAGTGGTCCGTCTGTTTCCTCTTGCCCACATGGTTACAGTTGCTCAAGGAGCCACGCACAGCTTTACTTGAGTGCTGGGGGTTCCAACCCAGCCCCTCATGCTTGTGTAGCAAGAACGTTTACTCACTGAGCATCTCCCAAGCGCCTGTGGATACCGATTCTGTTGGTTTGCTCGAAGGGCAGAAAACGATCTTTGGTTCAAGGCTGGTCATTAAGTGGAATTATTAAAATTCCATTTCTTTCTTTCTGTTTGTTTTTTTTTTTTTTTAACAGTGTCTCATGTGTCCCGGGCTGCCTTTAAACTCGCTATGTCCTGGAGAATGACCTTGAACTCCTGGTCCTTCTGCTTCTACCTCTCAAGCATGGGGATTATATGCATTTGCCATCATGCTTGATTTAAAGTTCATTGCAATGACCATTTGCAAGTAAAGATATGTGGACAAAAGGGTATGCTGTGTGACACTACAGCTTCCAGGACAAGATTATCACCATCACCACAATCATCGCCATCACCACGATCATCATCACCGTCATCACCATCATCACCATCACCATCATCACCATCATCATAATCACCATCATCATCACCATCACCACCACCACCACCACCACCACCACCACCACCACCACCACCATCACCATGACCATCATATCTTAATTTATTTTATTTTGGGAAGAAGGTTGCAAGGGTAGAGGGAGATATAAAGGGACAGGGAGGTGAGTGGGATTGGGGTACATGATGTGAAATTCCCAAAGAATCAACAAAAAGTTTTTAAAAATGTCAGTTGAGCCAGTCATGGCGACTCACTAGTCCCAACACTACAGACACTGACACAAGACAATCACAAATTCAAGACCAGCCTGGACTACAAAGTAAGACGATGTCTCAAAGCCAAAAGGAAAAAAAAATCCATTCCATTTCAATCATCCTGACCACATCAATAAGAAAAGTCTCATTTGGTGCTTGTGTGCTCTCCCGCTCTGTGTGTGTGTGTGTGTGTGTGTGTGTGTGTGTGTGTGTGTGTGTGTGTATGAGTGTGTGTGTGTGTGCTTTCCCTCTGTGTATGTATGTGTGTATGTGTATGTGTGTGCATGTGTGTGTGCATGTGTGCATGTGTGTGTGTGTGTGTGCCTTCACTTGCTCTCTCTGTCTCTGTGTTCACTCACTCTGTCTTTTTCTGTGTGTGTGTTTGTGTGCGTATCTGTCCTCTCTCTCTTGTTCACTTTCTCTCCTTCTGTCTGTCTTACTAATGGGAACCCAACCTTCCCATTAACTCTGGGGTGCTCCCCAGCAGATGTTCATTCCAAAAGCCCCAAGAGCCCACACTCCACCTTTGAGCTACATCACTAACTCCCAAAGAATGGAAAAGTCAGCAGCCAACAGCCCCAAGACTGAACTCTGAGCAAACCACCGAAGGAGAGCTTTGTGGTATCTTGCCTTGTATGATTTTTTTTTCCTTTTGGCTAACTTCTTTAATCTGCTTCTGGATTTTTACTTATGGTTTTATACAACTCCTTGGTCACAATTAATTTAGGTTTAAGAAATTCAAGATACTTTTATATAGTAAGGGACAACTCATTCCGATGGTAGGTGGACACGCCATGGTTGGGATAGGTACCTCTGCAGCCAGCCTCTGGAAACCTCGCTTTAGCCCATAGTTACAGGGCTGGTCCCTAGGATTCTATCTGAAGTCATGTTCCAGACAAGCTATGTTATAACAGTGGCCGCTCAAGGTTGGGATGTGGCAAAAGCCAAGCACGGAAGTGGATCGACAATGGGTTCTGTTGTCCTTGCTGTTCCTACCCCGTGGATGTGAACACAGCACACAGAACACAGACCTCTGAGAAGTCAGATCCCACCAAGATTCACAAAGTTACCCCCAAGTATAGCCAAGCAGTGGCAGAGGCCTCCCACCCAAACAGGAGTCAGAATGGAGATAAAATGAAGCCACTGCCCTGTGCTTAGAGGAGAAGCCACTGCCCTGTGCTTAGAGGAGAAGCCACTGCCCTGTGCTTAGAGGAGATTTGTTCCAGAAGTTTGCTGACCTGCGGGAGAAGTGATGTGTGCCCGGCATGACCTGACTCAGCATAGAAACACGCAAACAGCACATTCAACAGCTGCCCAAGAAACTCAACAGCTGCCCAAGAAATGAGTTACTTGCGAGTGCAGAATAATCAGAGAAAGGCCTTTATTCACAACAACACAGAAAGGTCTCTAATGTATGCAACTTACAGAAGAAAAACCCAAAATTTACAACAGTACGTATGATAAGCAAACTTCACTCAATAAAGAGGAAATTATGGCACTGGAGGAATGGCTCAGCTCTTCCAGAGGATGGGGATTTGGTTTCCAGTACCCATGTCAGAAGGCTCACTCACAACTGCCTGTAGGCAGCTATCTGTTAACTCCAGGCCCAGGGGTTCGGAAGCCACCCATGGGCCAATCCCTCTTGTGGGCACCTGCATACATGTGGGACACACACACACGCACACACACACACATATACATACACACACATATACACACACATATACACACACATACACACACCTCTACTAGGGAAATGTTTTACCACTTAACTAGAACCCCAGAACCTTAGCTCTGTGTGTGCCCCTCTCTCTCTCTCTCTCTCTCTCTCTCTCTCTCTCTCTCTCTCTCTCTCTCTCTCTGTGTGTGTGTGTGTGTGTGTGTGTGTGTGTGTGTGTGTGTGTGTGTACTTGCTCCAATTGCCTCTTAAAGGGGGAATTGAGCTAAGGTGGAGGGCACCCAAGCCTCTAACAATTCCCTTTCCAAAGGACCCACTCTGTGGCATCTGCCCTTGACCTGGGGATCAGAGTCCCATGCTCCCCACTCACCCCTGGCCAAACTCATGTAGGGCCACAGCGAGCTCTGTGAGATTAGAAGTCACAGTTTAGATACTGGGTTGCTATGACCTTGTGCTAATTCCACTTCCCAGATAGGATTGTGTGAGGCCAGAGCTGGAAGGAAGGGCACCTCAGCAGTTACGTGAGAAGCCAGTGTAAGGGGTAATGGTTTGCCCGTTGATGGCTTTGGAGATGGGACTCTATGCAGCCACTTCTGTCTGTGGTCCCACACCACACCCTCCTCAAGGTAGCAAAAGACAGGCTCTTTCCTGGGTGACTAGTGGGGGTGTGGAGCTCTAGGGGGTTTGCAAAGAGAGCTTGTCCTGTGTCTGGCTCTGCAGTTGGAACCACCAGGAGGTAGATAACAGTTATAACATTAAATGACCTTTGCTGATGGTGTGCCAGGCAAGGCAGATAGAACTTTAGAGACGCTTTACACAACTCATTTCAATGTGCTTGCACATACCCTTGGCGGTCAGCAATGGCGGTCAGCACCAGGTTCACTTCTACCACCTTCCACCGTTAGGGAAACCAAGGCTCCAGGAAATGTTTGCCTAGGGAGCAAGTGTTACCCAACCCCAAAGCTTGCATTCCTGGGCATAAATGCGACTCTACCCAGAAAGCCTGGGACAGACATTGGAATAGATATTAGCAGCTCGCCCATGTACCCTTTCTTCCCCACAAGCAGAAGCCTGTTTACTCAGGGAAGTGTTGCATCTGTCTAAAATCACCTTTGTGTCTGGCTAAAATACACTGACCCTTGGGATGGGGTGAAGCTCCAAGGTGGTGGTGGCGAGGGTGCTGCCTTTACCAAGAGTAGAAGTTATAGCATCTGACCTTCCTCCTCTTCTCAACTCCAGGCGTGCTCTGGCCATGAAGTATGACGATAAAAACTACTCTCTAAAGACAGCGGGAGGAAAGACAATGACATGGGTCATTAAGAATGTACTAGAGTGGCCACAAGCCCCAGGGAAGGCACCACTGGCAGCCTGCCTGGCCCTCCAGATCTCAGGGGCAGAACCAGAACCTGTAGGAAGAAGCCACAGGAGGGAAGAAAGCCTCCTCCTAGCCTAGCAGATCCCAGGGCTAAGACATCCAAAGTTGGTCTCAGCCGAGTCTAGCGGTGCTGTGCCCCGACCCCTGCAGAAGCAGAGGTAATGAGTGAAGTTGGCAGAGGCGGTGAGCAGACATTCTGACTTTGGCAGGGATGGCACTCGATGGCCTTGCATGCTTCAGCCACACACACACCTTTGGAGGTGAGGAAAGGAAGGACCCTGCGATGTGTGCCCAGTTCTGCATGGCATATGGCGATGGCCTGAAGTGACCTGCAAGGCCACACAAAGGCACTGCCCGACAACGTTCCCAGCAGTTAAAATGTTTTCTCTCTATGCTGTCCAAAATGGCATCTGGCAAGCATTTGAAATGTGGCTACCACACCTAGGGATTGGAACGTCTAATCACCTTAATTAAAATAGCCATGTGTGAGGACTAGGGAGAGGACTTAAGTGGTAAAATGCTTGCCCAGCAGCCTGACGTCAGCCCTCACAGGAAGGTCAGGTGTTGTGGCAAATGCCTGTGATTCCAGAGAGGGGAAGGCAGAGACAGGTGGATCCTGGGGCTCATGGCTCAGCCAGCCCAGCCTATTCTGCACTCTTTGGACCAGTGAATTATCCTGCCTCAAAAAATAAGGCAGACAGCTCCTGAGGAACTGTACCCAAGGCTGAATCTGTCTTCCACATGTACATAGTACATGTACAACCACACGTGTGCACTCACATGACCACACACACACACACACACACACACACACACACACACACACACATACAGTAGCCAGCAGACAACATCTATTTCCACCAACAGTCCCTACCTCTGGTCTCCTCGTCTGCTAGTCCCTCTGTTTCCCTGCCTGTCTCATTTCTAGGAGCCCACTCTGTTCCAGGCACACTCCTGTAGTAGCACATCTATGACACACTTCTCTTTGCACACAGCCTGCTCTTCCCAGACTGCACGTTGTCTCTGCACTCTGTCTCCTGCGTGTCTTTAACTGCTATCTTCAGTGCAGTCCTCCCTGGTCACTAGGCTACTTTGGTAACAAAGAAGGATGTCTCAGACCTTCAGGCTTTCTTGCCCAAGCCTGACACACAGTAGGCCCTTCATAAACACACAGTGGGCTCTCCATAAACACGTGCTGAATGTGTTGTGTTTGAAGGCTGAAGTGGGCGTATGGGGGTGCCTCTGCTCTGAAGGTCTTTTCTACCTGCTTTTTGAGGCTTCTGCATACGCCGTGTACTATACCAGGTCTGGTGTGCATAACACAACGACTTCAGACCAGACAGGAGCTTAGAGCCTTCCTGAGCTAAGCGAAACCTGGCAGATAGGCTGGTGTTAGTAAGGAGAACAGCGAGGGAAAGGTGTTTCGGGCTAATGGGAGCACACTTCTGAAGAACCATGGTCAGGAAAGAAAGCCGTCCTTGGAGGAACTCTGGCTGAGCACAAGCTGATGGGACATTAGTGTGGGATAGTCTGGTAGAGTAACCTGGGTTCACAAAAGGAAGGCTCTAGAAATACTAGGAATCTGTGATTCCTCCTACAGTGACATCTCTAGCTTCTACACAGCGTCTCCTCTACCTAGCCCTAATTTCTCCCACAGTAGCGAAGGATGTCTATGTGAGGTTAGACTCACCAGGTGCCATCACAGTCCCCTGAGCCCAACTGTCCTCTGTCCACCCAGAGCTTGCTTGGATGGAGTTCTCTAGGTAGTCCTGTCATCCCACACAAGTCCAAACCCAAACCAGAAGTGGGGTGACTTCTGATCCATGGAAGACTCGGTAAATGAGAAATGGAGAGGGGGAAAATCATGGGGGTCCCACTGTCTCAGACAAGTCCAGTCCATGTGGTCCAAGGCAGTGACCTCATCACACAAGCTTGTACTGGCTCTGCCCCTCTTTCCTGTCTCGCCCTCCCACTCCCTCTCATCTCCTTCCTCAAATTATCTCCCAGGTAAACTACATGCATGGAACCCTCACCTCACCTCCACCTCCTGTAGTACGGAGATTAAGGGACCCATCGGCATGCTCGCCAGAGTGGGCAGGCTGGCATTGGTAGGGAATCACTCTGGCTGCATTCAGCAGCAAGAGGAGGGGAGACCCACGAGGGGCCTTCAAGAGGACAGTGAGAGGGGCAGGTAGTGCTATAACTGAAGGAAGGGGCCGGACTCGGGCATTACAGCCCACGGTGCTGTGGAGGCCTGTCCGGGAGAGCCAGCCTTGCCCTGTGCCAGCATTCTATCCCAGCCTGGCCCTGAGACCTGCTGCAAAGACTATTTTTAGAGAGCTGTGTGTTTGCTTGGAGGGTTTGAGGCCTGGTTTTATTTTTAACTCTTTTCCCGTGGTAGGGCTTGACTGCTCTGGACTAAAGGAAGGGAAGTGGAAGTCGAACCCAGCTTTGGAAGCCCAGAATGGCAAAAGCCAACGCAACTTGTGGAGGAAGCCTGCAGCTGGAGCAGGCTGGTTTCATCCACTTCACTGCCTCAACGTCAGGGACGGGGGAGGGAGATAAAATGCCCGTGGCCTCTACTCATTGAACACCCACAGGACTCCATGGCAACACAGAGAAGCCCATAGCGCCCCTATCACATGTCATCCTGCCATAACCCCAGGAGGCAGGGTCACTGCTGCTCCATTCTACAGATGAAGAAAGTGAGGTGAGGGAGGAGGATAGGAACCCAGTTCCCCAGTGATCCTAGCTTATGGGGCCATCGTCTCTGCCAGACTGAAGCATGACCAGGCAGCCAACGTCTGTCCACGACGACAGGGTAAACTTGACCCCTACTGACCCCTAAGAGCTAGGAGGCCGTCTCTACCTGAGGCTCGACTGTGTCTGCTGTCTTGGGGGTTTGTGCTGCTTTGCTCATCCATGAAAGACAGTGTGTCTAACAAGAAGCTCTCCTGACAGGATGAAGTCGATGAGCGCTCTCAACGTGGAGCCTGAATGTGGGATTTTCCCCCACCTTGTATTGTGATAGGCTCTGTCCTGGGCTTGTCACATGGCTGGACATCTCCGAGTGCTCTTTCCAGCCCACAAGGCCACCTCTCTACTGACCTCTAGCTTATGGAAGACACGGGAATGGGGAGCTACAGAGAGAGCCATGTAGGACCAGAGCCCAAGCCCCCAGACCCTGACCGTGATCTTGAGTTCTCAGGGTCTCCCCATGCAGCAGCCATGGCACTGTTATCTACACACTGCTAATTCCAGTATTCTGGCATCTGGACCCTTCCAGTGCTGATCCCTGCATTCCCTGAGCTCAGCTGAGGTGCTAGGGTCAAACCAAGCCTCCCTGGGAAGTAGGGACACCCATGCATGTGCAGAGAAGAATGTCCGTTCTCTGACTTTCCTAGTCAGCCTAAAAGATAAGGTAGAGAAGCCCTTTGGCTGTGTGGAGGTCCAGTCCACCGGGCTGGGTGTGGGGAGGCAAAGCCTCTCTTTCCACCACACAGGCCCCCAGCCTTTTCCCATTAGATCCATGTACGTGCCTAGATGCCAAGTGAAGCTTCACAAGCTCATCTCCCATGTGCTCTTCACCTCAGTCCGCTGTGCTCAGACCTGGCTGGGCCCACACACCCTGGCTGGGCCCCCTCCCTTCCCAGGCCTCCGTTTCTCCATTGTGAACCCAGCACACGGGGCTTCATTTTCCCCGAAGAGCCTTCCATTTGGCTGGAGTTTTCTGAGGACAGACTCAAACTGGATGTTTGCCTGGGTCCTCTGCTCACCAGCCTTGGAAGGTCTCCTTAACGCACGGCCTCCTAAGTCTCTGCCTGGAAGCCACAGCTGCCTTGTGTATGTTTCGAGAATCCCATCCTGACAACTCAGGAAATTCCGTCTACCTCGGTCTTCAGACTCTGGGCGGCAGAGGGATTTTGTCCATCTGGTGACTCACGAAGAAAAGGCTCAGGGAATGGCAGGACTCGGAACTGGAGCCTTTCTGCCATTTTGACCCACTTCTGGGGAGGTTGATGCACCTCCTGACAGAAATGTAAGGAGGCAAGCCACGGGGAAGATACCACACAGTTGTCTGTGGGATGTTCAGAGTAATCCCTGAGTGCATGATATCTGTGCTTGTGTCCTCAAATAATTGACAAAGAAGTGAAAGGTGAAACCCATGATGTTGGCGATGAGGTTGTAGGGCATGGGGGTGGGGGAGGGACAGTGTCCATCTGGCGAGAGCCCTTTGGGGCTTATCTGGGATTCTGAGGGCAAGTATGCTGCACACTGCTTAGCCCAGAAAGTTCTTGCCAGGCACATAACCCACCCTTGTAACAACTGCTCCTAAAAATGCTTATTAGATGTATAGGAGTGTTACAGCCATTGCAGAGCGACATTTTGGTGGTGTGCTCACTTGTGTGTTAGGGAGACCCTCCATGGTACTGTGAACCTCACCAGGACAGTCCATTGGAGTGGCTCTCAGGAGGTAACCCCTTGCTGTGACTCGGATGAGGCAGCATTACACCCAAGGTTCAACGTGGATTCTTTTTTAAAGATAGATGTAGCCAAGGCTGGCCTCTCATGTAGCCAAGGCTGGCCTCTCATGTAGCCAAGGCTGGCCTCTCATATAGCCTAGGCTGGCCTCTCATATAGCCAAGGCTGGCCTCTCATATAGCCAAAGCTGGCCTCTCACTTATTCTGTAGCTGAGGATGGCTTTGAACTTCTTTATCCTCCTGCTCTGACCTCCCAAGTGCCGAGATTGCAGGTGTGAGCTGACACGCCTGACTTCTGTGGTGCTGGGGATGAAATCCAGGGCCTCCTGCATGCTGGATAAACTCTTGCATGCTGAAAAGCTATACCACAGTTCAGGCCCAAAGACATTAAATGGAGATTCCCTAAACAACAGATTCATGTTCACACGTTTTGACTAACTTCTATTACAGTCTCTTACTGTAACTGCTCTGTTGTATCTCTTAGTGAAAAATCTACCGCACCCAATTTAGAAATTAAGCTCTATTGGAGGTGCTAACATAGGAAAATACCAGTGTATAGCGTCTCATTAGTATGCATGCTTGCTATGTCTTAGAGCATCTCCCAGGGATAGGGGGGACTGGTACGGTTCTCATGAGCCCAGATGATGCTTGCCTATCTCTGAGAAGTTTTCTAGGAGGACCATTCTCTTAACCAGCCACGGTGAGCAAGGAGAAGGGCCCCGAAGTGCTCTCCACCACCTCGCTTGGTGCTCATGGAGACAGTAAATGTTTTCAGGCACCATGCAGAGAGATCTGGCTAACTAAATCATGGTACCAACAAATTGTGGGGAGATAATCATATATCTCTTGAAAATCCCCCTGAGTATTATGAAGGTAACTGTAGTTAAAACAGAAGCCAGCAAGTGCAGAGAGGTTTTCCCCAGTGGATTCTTTTTTTTTTTTTTTCTATTTTTCGGGGCTGGGGATTGAACCCAGGACCTTGTGCTTCCTAGGCAAGCGCTCTACCACTGAGCCAAATCCCCAACCCCTCCCCAGTGGATTCTTAACAGTGGTCCCTTCAGAGGCCAATGGGGTGAGAAGAGATTTTATTTTATTTATTATTCTGTCTTTCCTTAACTTTTAATGAGTAGAACTATATTTAAGATGGGAAAAGAGGGCTGGAGAGATGGCCTCATCAGTAAACTCCCTGTCCGGTATACATAACAACCTGAGTTGAGATTTGCATCACCCACACAAAAGCCAGACATGGAGGTGGTACCCAGCACGTGGGTAGGTGTGGAAGGCAGGCAGATCCCCAGGTCTCCCACTTAGATGTGAGCATTTAGTTGAAAATGTGTCTGTCCCCACCACTTCAGTTTCTCTTCTGTCACCGCCTCCTCCAGGCTCTTCTGTCCTCTCCACCCCTCCTCTGTTCTAGAACTAAATTCTCTGGTTTATCTCGAAAAGAACCCGAGAATGGGAATATTTTATTATGTGACTCCATGGGAAACAACAGGACATGTATAGGCCTGTGTAAGATTTCATGCCAGAGAAGTTGATCCCAGATCTACTTCAGATAAAAATTCCTAGAAAGGTAGAAAACAGGAGAAAGAATATAGAGGAAACAAGTTAAGCAGGAGCACAAGAAATCCAGCTGGCTGAGGTGGCACAAATCTCAGTGCTTGCGTGGCAGAGGCACGAGAGTCTCTGTGAGTTCGAGGCCAGCCTGGTTACACAGTGAGTTCCAGGACAGTCAAGACTACATAGTGAGACCCCATCTCAAAAAACCAGAGGTATGGATTAGACATTGTCTTCTCAGGCAGTGAATGAGAAAAGGTAAGTAAGTTGGACACCATCAAAGTTAGAAATCCCAGTGCTTCAAAGGGCGCCTTCACAAAAGTGAGAACTTCATACACTAACTGAAAAAAAAAAAAAAGCAAAGCAGAAAGAGCTGAGCAAAGTGACCCATGCTGGTGACACCAGGAGATTGAAGTAGGAGGGTCACAAGTTCAAGACTACCCTGGGCAACCTAATGAGGTCTCATTACAAAATCAATGAGGGTGTAGCTCAATGGTAGAATACTTGCCTGGTATAATGGCTATTCCTGGTTGTCAACTTGACTATACCTGGAATGAACCACAATCCAGAATTGGAGGGCTCACCTGTGATCCAGATCTTGAGGCCGGGAGATACAAGTTTCTGACTTGGACCTTGGCATAGAGATCTTGAGGCATAGTGGCCATGAAAAGCTTAGGCCCAGGTAAGGTGGTACACACCTTAAATCCCAGGAGACTGAGGCAAGGAGATCTCTGAGTTCAAGGTCAGCCTAGGACAAAGCACGTCCCAGATCCAGGCATGTGGTACACACTTGTAATCTGGGCCACACCTTCTGCTGGAGATCTACATAAGGACATTGGAAGAAGGAAGACTCACTCTTTGCCTGCTTGCGTTTACCTGCCAGCACATCTGTTGGAACCTACTTGTACATCAGCTAAAGCAACTGCTACATTCTTGGGTTAGGTGGACCACAGACGGGAAGTCATCACAATAAATTCCCTCAATATAGGGAGATATTACATGAGTTCTGTAACTCTAGAGAACCCTGACTAATACATCTAGCATGGGCCAAGCCCTGAGTTTAGTCCTTGTAACAAGGTCAGAAGCAGGGAACAACCCACAGAGTGGGGAAAATATTTGCAAACCACAAAGAATTGTGTCTGACTTTGAACCTGAGTTTATATTTGCATTTTAGACAAAAGTCTATGGGAAAAACAAGTCTTGTGTTAAGACTCTATAAAGAACTGTTACAGTTAATAAAAAAGAAAAAAATACAACAGGGATGATGACTTGTCTATAAATCACAGTACCCTGGGGACTGAGGTAGGAGACTTAACAAGTTCAAGGCCAGCCTGGGGGCTGTACAACAAGATCCTATCTCAAAAAGCCGGGGGTGGGGGTGGGGATGGAGAGTGAACCCAATTAAAATTGAGAAATAGATACTTCTTTTACGAACGTATACAAAGAACCAACAAGCTCCAGGAAGTTGACTAACATCCTCAGTCATCCCAGAAATGCTAATCAGAACCTTGCTAAGACACCTCCTCAGAGCAGCCTGATGCGAAATGCACTGGCTAGAACTGGGAAGGAAATCGCTGGCATAGAATGGGAGTGATCCGTCTGGTAAGCGTAGTAAGGGCCCTGGAGTTACGAAGGGAACGCTCTCAAGTGTACGTTTGTGTTAGGTTCACATTTTTTGTTTTCTATGCACCATGTAGGGTGTGGGCGTTTGTGCTACAGCGCTTGTGTAAAGGTCAGAGAACAACTTGAAAGAGTCCGTTCTCTCCTTCTCTGAGGGATCCACCTCAGGTCATCAAGCTTGGTGATGGAAAGCCTAACCAACCCCGTGTTGTGAGAAGAAGCTCCACTTTGTGCGAGACCTGACCACGGGCTAAACTCCAATTCCCGGAAGAAAGCCGCAAAGTCCACTTGAGCAAACGCCCTGTGGCAACCCTCCCCGCTTAGCAACAGCCAGTCAGGCTACAGCAGCAGGGCCAAGCCCCTCCCTCCTTAGCAACAGCCAGTCAGGCTACCACAGCAGGGCCAAGGTACATATAGATAACCTAGGACATCCCGCAGAAAATAGGTAACCTAGCCATCCGGTTTGTCAGGTGGTTTTGCCTCCGTGTTTGCTTCCTGCAGGTGACACCAGAAATGCAGTTTTAAAAGATTAACTTGGTGACCTGTATGGAAATTCCCCAAGCTTTCTGTAACCACAATAAATACCCCACACCGCTAGACTGGAGGCTCTCACTTCTGACCCGGCTGTAACAGTGACTGTGAGAGTCCTTGCTCGCAAGCTCGTGATAAAGACCCTTATGTGTTTGCATCGGAATCGGCTCCTCAGTGGTCTTTGGGGTCCCTGTGACTTGGACTTAACCGTGACAAGTGCCTTTTCGCCAGCCCAAATGCCATTGCTCTCTAGAGGTACACTTAAAAGTATTTCAGATGAATTATCTCGTGAGCTAGACAGCAGACTATTTCAGAAAAACAAAACAACAACCACTCCGTGCATAAAAGATGAAGAAGAAGCTTGGCGCCAGTGCTAACAATCTGCAGGTCAAAGAAGAAATGGCTACTGACTACACTGGACTATTTCATATGTTCTTTTATGATTAAAAAAATATGAAGAAAGAGTTTATGTTTATACCAAAGATTTTATATCAAATACAAACTTCTACGTTTTCTTGGAAAAAAAGAAAATCAAGAACTAGGCTTGGGAATTGTGGCTAACTAACATGGTGGAATGCTGGCCCGCCATGCACAAGGCCCAGATACCAGATAAACCACCGGGATGGTGGCAGATACTCATAGTTCCAGGAGATGGGAGGGTGAAGAATTTAGGGCCATCCTTAGCTACGTAGATTTTGAGGCCAGCCTGGGCTACATAAGACCTTGTCTC